>NC_056739.1:200711864-200759364 GCF_019279795.1 Protopterus annectens
AATTATATGGTTTCACTAAAACCATTTTTAAAACAGAGATCCCTTAAACATTAATAACATATTAGCAGTTTTAATTTTGTGATTGTGTATATTTATTAGTTAAGCTGCTTCTTATTTATAATATTTTGCACTAGACATTCGTTAGAAATTTTATTAGATACTCGCACTTTAAATGGTGCAATTTTTTTATTCATTAAGTAAGTCACTTTTCTCATTGGTTACCACTGTTTTTTAAACTGAATTGTCTTAATGTGTTGTTGTCTGATGAAGCTGTTACTAACCGTGAAAGTGCTTACCTTGTTTTAGTTTTGTTTCTGTTTTGGAGTTTTTTATTTCTGCTGCCTTGCTGGGACTGAACTTGTGTTTTGGTATAACAACATTCTTGTATCAGTAGAAAACACCACATATAATTAACTAGAGATTAGGATGCAGATGATTAAGGCCATGATTTATAGTTCCTGTGGTAAAGAGTTTGATTCCCACTGCCCTCATTTGCCTACTGTGTGACCTTGAGCATGTCACTTAATCAGACATTACTCCTTGGTCATCCTTAAAAATAGACTGCATGTTCAGTCAGCACTTCCTGTTTAACAGATGTGTATTATTATGATTGTTATTAATGGAAAGATTTCCTACTAACCATGGTCACACTGTGGCCAAAGGAGAGCTCATTGGCAACAAAGGTGAATGTTTTGAGAGGATGCCATTAATGTAGTAGGAGCAAGGGTATTTCTGTTTGCAAAAGGGTACAGTACTGTTCTTTTGTCTTTTATCTTGAGACCATGGTTATGATACCATTTGTCACTGCATGTTATTCCTTATATTATCTCAGAATCACCACGGGATGATGGCTTAAGATTTACAGTCCTCAGCAAACTTAGTCAGCCAAAGACCTTTGGATGCCAGCTTGGATGTCAGAGAAGTAAATATCAAAAAAGAGCCATTGTGGTATCAAGCCTTAGGGGACACCACTAGTAACAACCCTTTTAGAGGAGTGTGTACTCTGAGTCTTGATTTGTTAGGTGCTTACTGTGATCCAATTCTCTGTCCATAAGGTAAAACTTCTGCCTGTAATGTCTGAGTGAGGAATGGTGACAAAGGTTTTGGCCAGGTTGAGGCATGTTGTGTATATTGACTTACTCTCCTCCACTACCTCAGTTACTTTATCTAAGACATTGACGATATTAAGCAGACAAGATCTACACTTCACAAACTACAGTGATTTGGGTTGTGGGACTTCACACTTCCTGCCCATAATGAGATGTTCTATTGTCATACACAGAAGACTTGTAAGACTTATGGGTTAATAGTTATCACAATGTGGCCCCCATTATGTAGGGGGAGGGCCACTGTGGTTCCCAAATTCTCATGCTCAAAGGCTGATGTGAGGCTGAGGTTGAGCAGATTGTCAACTAGATCAGTAGGGCAGTGCTTCATACTGGCACTCCAGCACATTGCTGGAACCCAACATGCTAGTATTTTTCAACTCTGAAAAAGGCCTTAAGACTTTTTAAGGGGTCATGATTGTTGGAAAGGCTGAAGAAGAGAACTTTGAACTAAGCTTGTCTGCCAATAAATAGCTGTGTCTTCTAATCAGAGTATGTTGAATGATTATGTATAAAGTCAGAATTGCTGGGTATGGTTTCTGTGGTTCCTGATACAGTTAAAGAAGGACTTGATTGCCTCTTAATATAGTTAATAAAGGACTTCTGATGGTTGCATTCATTGATGTATGAAATACACTCACTAGATATATGTATTTACATTATGTATGTACTCAAGTAAATAGATCATGCTAGCTAATAGCCCATTTCTCTCTCAGGATGCACCACCACTAATTCCCCAGATCTCGCTTGTCAGCTTGCTTACAATCTCGCAACTTGCCACGGCTGGTATTACACCATTTTGGCTTTCCTGTCAGGAATTTGCTTTGTTTTGAACCCAAAAGCTTTTTGGAACTTTTGTTAGAGTGAGCTGTTTTTGAAGCCATTGTATTGATATTGAGTATTTGTTTATTCATTTGTGTTTTTTAGTTTTAGGGTTTTCCGTTAGTTTCCGCTGCTTTTGCTATTGCTTGTTGTTTTTATTGTTGTTCTAAAAAAAATTAAATGTCTTTAGTTTGAGCCCTTAATGGGTCTTTTAACTGTATTGTTTATTCTTAAACTGTGTAGTATAAAAAAAAAAACTTTTATTTTATTTCATTTAGTGTAACTGCTTTTAGTGGTTTTTCTATTCTCTTACTGTCCTCATATTTAAACCCATAGCCGGTTGTGGTTATAAGATGTGTTGTGTCAAGATGTCAATAACCCTCGCTTATCGCCAAGGTTAGTGCCAAGGCGCCACAAGGTGTGCAGCAGTTCATCAAGCATCCTTCTCGAGGAAGGTCTCTCAGGAGAGGAAAAACAACTAAAAATAATAAAGGTTTGATAAAGCCATCCTTCTTCGAGGCTTTCTCTTCATCTTCCTCAAAAGCAAAAAGAAAGCCCAGGAACGAACCGCCTGGAACCCACTGACAAAAATCTTCCTAGGGGGTATCGGAGCCTACTGACGGGCGGCCGGGTCTGTCTCCCATGCCTCCAGTCTCGGTTTCTGGTTTGGAGCGAGCCGAGGGGCATCGGCTCGAGTTTCACCTTCACTGAATCCACTGGACTGCCGGAAGGACTTGGTCAGTTCGCTCCCCCCTCTCCTCTTCGGCCGGCGAAGTCCTCGGAACACCGAGGGAAATTGCCTGAGATCTCCGAGGATCATCCCGGAAATCTGGAGGAGCCGGTCCCCTAGTCCTATGGAGCTGATGGAGAAATCGGTCATCCGACGCTGTATCATCCAGATCTCCCAGATCCTTCCAGACATCGACGACCAGCTCCTGGTTACTCTTCCAGTCTCCTCGTGTTCCAAAAGTTAGTTTCTCTCCCAGCCATCGGCTGGAGCCTGCGGTCCCCTTGCTACTACCAGTCTTTCTCCATCAGCCCGCACCGCCTGGCCCCGGGCTGGTGGAACTGGAGGTTTTGAGTCGGAGTCCCACTCCGCCCAACTCCGCTCTCCTCTTGGAGCCGGGACCGCTTGGACCTTTCCGTGGGGCCTCCTGATGATGCGTTTTGTGTCTTGTCGGTCCCAAGCTCTCGGTCTCACAAGGCCTGCTGGGAGTGTCGTCTGTCTCGTCCTGGGGAGCTGGGACCTCCCAGGATTTCCGTGGAGGGCTATCAGCGGAGGCGCGCTCCCCAGCTCTTCTCTACTTCCCTGGTCCACGGTCTCTCCCCCCCTCCCTCCACTCAGTTCGCAGTCTCCTCAGCCCTGTCCTGGTTTCCCGGCTGAGGGGGCCCCCCCTCCTGGAGGTCCTTCTTCCCCTTCCCTTTCAGCTTCTTCAGGAGCTCCCCTGAAAGATCAGAAGCAAAAAGAGCACGCTTGACTTCACTGATCTGATCTGATGACAGACACATGAGAAGAGCGGATCATGATGCAATCCCTGGTCCTTGTCATCCTGATGTCTGTATCTTGCAGATCCGTCTGGCAGTTAAAAACTGGCAGCGCAAAACCCCCTCCAAACCCTCTGCTGTGGTGTGTTCAGCCTCCTTAAGGGCTCAGCCCTCTCCGCCTCCTGGGTGTCTCCGCCCCTGATGAGCTCTTGGATTTGATCTGTCAAAGGGCGCGGAACACCCAGTTTGTGCAATCTGGGTCAGCTAGTTTTGGTCAGAGGTGTTGGCTTTTGTTGTATTATAAATTACCTCTCAACTGTCCAACTTTTTGCAGAGCGTCCATGTTTTTGTCTCATATTCTTGGTCTGCTCCTCACAAAATTTGTGATTTTCTGGCAAATCAAAGAGGACTGAAGTCACAAAATAATGACATGCATCTGAGTTTCAGACTTCATATCTTTCAGAAAATGCATGCTAACTTAAATAAATTTATTCTAGCAACTTAAGTTTTTAAGAGCAATATTTAAAACCTGTCCCAATTTTTGTGTCTTTGTCCCCCATCATTCTAGCCTTTTCTCAATTTCCTGCATAAAGAGGACGAGAAGCATGATTACGGACTATTTCTGACAAATGAGGCGGTTGAAGACCAAACACTCTTCCTCACCCTAGCTCTGGTGTGTATCCAGAAATGTAGGAATACTGTTGGAAGACTGTTTGGCATGTTCACTAATACACAACCAGCTATTTACATAAAATTGTGAGCATGCTCAGTGCAAATCCTGCCATAATATAACCCTGAACCATTTAAGTTAGGCACACCCATTCAGTTACTACATTGAGCTCCCCTAACCCTTTGTTTTGAAGTCACCAGATGTTACTGTTTCTGCAGAATTTAACCCATGTCTGTTACCACCAAAGTTCTGTGGACACTGTTAAATAAAACTTTAACTAAGGACTATGCACTCATACCTTTCATATGATTCAATGGTGTCAAATCCCAGGTGACTACATAAACAATTCAGAAAGCATTTCCTTTCATCTGCTTTTATGAAAAGCAACATTTTCAAGACATGACAAGCATAATTTATGTTACTAGACTGCACTCAGCATCAGACTACCCAGGTCACATGATAAATATAAGTGGAAATAAAATCATTGTGTGCAGAGGTAGAACATATTTAAATACAGTTTTTCTTTTTCTTAATACTTTTTCACCAGAAACTGGAAACAACTACTTAGGTTCTATTATCTGTGACCTGTACATTATCCCATCTCCCTTCATGTTTTCTTCCATTGTTATATTTCTGCTGTTGGAATCTTGCATTTTCAGGTCTGCTAGTAAGGAGAAAACGTAAGAAATGTACTTCCTAAGCAAAGTCGGGGTTTTACTTTTCCTGTCCTCTAGTAACAAGTCATCTTATAGATGCATACTGAGAGAACCTCTTGTCTGCATTAGTCATTCTTGAGGTTCTGAGCGACATTAGACAAGTCTTCTGTTCTAAGCTAACGGTTTTGGCAGGTTTGGATTTTTCTACTTAACTACTGAGTCATCTGTTTAATGCATGATGATCTCCAACACCTCCATTACTACAGTTATGTTATTCTTCACAGCTTTTCTTAGACATTGGCTATTTACTGGAGAAGTAGATTAAAAAGTATGGCATTCTGAAAGGTTCCAAGCATAGAGGCAGCTGTGCATCAGTTCCTGTTACGCTGTTTCATACAGCCTAATCATTAGTGTATAAAGCTTCGACCCTGGCACCTCATCCTAATAGCATACAGTGAGGCAATGACACATTTTGATTCTGAACCACCATTAGTGAATTTTTGATGGATAACTAGCATCAAAGTCGCATTTTAATGTAATCCAGATACTTATGGTTATATACTTATATACATTTCAAGGGACAATAAAGGATTTAAAATCTTTTCATCCTTAATTAAGATTATCAAAAGAGAAATAAAAGAATTACTCTTTTATGTTGTGGAAAGCTTATAGAAAGTACATTTGAGTCAGGTTTGGAACATGTGGCATTAGACAGACATTTCCAAGAGGTAAGATTAATCATTTAATCACTTCCTGTAATATGTAACTTAGCCATGTTTGGGGCAGTATTATATCCCAGGTGGTGACAAACAGTCTGTAATTAATCACTGGACATGCATTGTTACAATAACTGAGGACGTAGTTTATAATTAAATTTGGAATAACAGGATATGTGTGATATTTTCTTTGTATACTCAAATTTATAAGGGAAAAGAAAATCTGGAATATCAGAGCAAGTGTTCTGACCAATATTTATATTTAAATTGAGAGACAGTATCAGAAATAAGGGAATATGTATCTTACAAATGTCAAGCATAGAATAACTCTTTTTACTTGATAAAATAATATTAAGAATGGTATCATTAATTTCATCCATTATTGAGAACTATTTATTTTAGTAATTAATACACAAATGTTTTAAAATATTTTATTATTATATCAATTTATTAGGCAATAACAAGTGCTGATCAATCTTGCTTATGGGCATTAAACTAATTAGAGTGAGAATTTTACCATTTGTGCATTTATATATTAGTTTACTTATTATAGTATTTCAAAGAATACTTAATTGATCATACCTAAGTGATCATATCTGATGACTTTGGCTTCAAATTACAAATCTTTGAGAAACACATACATGGGGAACTTGATGCTAATACTTCATATAATGCATATGAATGATTTATTTAGGAATAGAACTGTTAATGTGGCAAACATTTTTTATTTAAACTAGTTGACATTTCCGAGATACATATTGCCTTATTTCTGATACTATCTCTCTTCCAAATGGGAATGCTCCTGCTCCCACCCCTCCTAATCTCTATGCTATAGTTCCACTGCTATCAAGTATACCTTCTCAAAACTTTACCTTCACTCAGACATCCTATTCTTCCTCCTGCTCCTGACTTAGAACTTCCTCCTCTCCCTCTTTTTTTTCTTTTTTCACTTTAAATATTACAGGTTATCTACCTCCCAGAAATCTTAATGCCTCATGCACCATAAACCCATAACTTTGGCATACTATACCGTTTTGTTGTTTTTTATGTGTTTGTGATAATTTCTGCTGACTTTTATTTCTGTAATACCCTGCATTAATTTTGATGTGATTCATTGATGGTATTGTGAAATTGTAATAACTTCTGCTGACTTATTTCTGTATTACACTGTATTAATTTTGATGTGATTGTTACTTGTATTGTTTCTGTATGTACGTACATGGAGCTTTTCTGCTCAGACCTCCACTGAAAAAGGGCTTATGCTGGTCTAATGGGCTTTCCCGGTTAACAAACTGCAAATTAAAAAAATAAATAAATAAATAATTTATATATATATATATATATATATATATATATATATATATATATATATATATATATATATATATATATTTATATATATATATATATATATATATATATATACATATATATATATATATACACACACACACACACTACACACAGACACACACACACACACACACACACACACACACACACACACACACACACACACACACACACACACACACACACACACACACACACATATATATATATATATATATATATATATTTATTTATTTTTATTTATTTACATTTGTTGACCGGGAGTGTCCGACTGGACGTAGGTCCATTTTCAGCGGAGGCCCGGAGAGAAAAGCTCCACAGTTAAAATATACAGATAGTAGTTACATTGGATTTACATAGCAATTACAAGTTTCTGTGTTTGCCCATACCTTACGTGGATAGAAGGAAGTTTCTCTGTTCACTGTGAGAGAGGGAGCTTTGAGCAGCATATCTGTCCCTGGAGGAGTGGTTTCAGCCAGGAAATTAGTAGTTTATTGGCCATTTTGGGCTAATTTCTATCTTTTTCATTCCCTGCTAAACAACTCGCATTTGCGCGGTTTTGTGCGCTGGGCAGCACCGGTTAGCTAGGGTATGACTATTCCCGGCTCCACAAAGTCTACTCTTCAATTTTTCCCTTGGAACTAGACAAACATCCAACTTAAGCACTCAAACCATTCACTTCTCATCCCGGCACGTGCTCAAAACTCATAGCAAGCACTAATAAACCTTAGCACTAGACCCCCCCCTATACTATAGAGAAAGACAATGCTCTCTATTCGACCTTACCAGCCAATCAGTAAAACAGTTCACTGTAACTATCCAGGCAAGTCCAAAGGGCAGTTTCAGGTGTACTCCCGGTCCAGCTGGTGAATCTGGGCATTTTGAAGCAATGTTACAGTTGCCTCCACCAAACACTAATACATGTGAGAGATGCAATTATACAGCCAAAATGGAGGCTAAGCTCTCTCAACCCAAGACTGGACCAGGCAGTCAAGAGGAGAAGGGAATTACTTGCATCACACCACCAGTCTCACACAGATCTATGAAACCAGCACCGGCAAAAAACACACATAAATACACAAAAACATACTCATAGGCTCTAAATAAAAATCTGCAAAAGCAAAAGAGACTTCTAGAGCAATCTCCATCCCCCAACACAAACCATGAAACACATACTCCACAAAACCAGTGTGCCATGCAATCACAGCCCTTAAGGCAAAATAACATACCCAACACACTAGTAATAGGTGACTCTATAGTCAGGCACACTGATGTCCCACTCACTAGGCTGAACAAGGAGAAGGTTATTGTTAGCTGCCTGTCGGGTGCCAGGTTCCGCCACATAACACAAGAACTCAGGTCTCTCCAGAAGAAGTACAAATACAACTCTGTCATTGTCCATGTTGGTGTGAATGACCTGAGCTGTACCTCCCTGGACTACATGAAAAGAGACATGGAGGAGCTCTCTAATCACGTAGCCCAGGCCGGTATGACCCTGACCCTGAGTAGCATCTTGCCCTCACCAAGAATGATACCACAGTATGGAGAAAAAAATTATCAATTTCAACAATTGGCTAAGCTTCTGGTGTCATTAAAAGGGAATTCAGTGTCTGGCAGCCTGGGATGACATGCTTGACAAGCCACGCTGCTTCGTTAGAGACGGCTTGCACCTGTCACCTTTAGGCTTTTGAATACTGGCCAAGGCTCTTGCCACCCCCATAGTGCCTTTTTCAGGCAAGGCTCAAAAGACAAACCCACCACTGTAAATAGCACAAGTAACAAAAAACTGAGGGTAATGCTACTCAATGCCAGAAGTCTAAACCTCAAAATGCATGCACTCGAGGTACTCCTCAGTATGGAGAAAATCGATATATGTGCAGCAATAGAAACCTGATTTAAGGTTCCAGAGAACACCACAGCACTACCAGGCTACAATTCGTACCATACATTTCGGCCACAGAACCCGGACCGATATACAAAAGGCTGGGGCGTATCCATATTCATCAAGGATACCCACACCTACAGATTAGTGGCACAGCACAATGCTTCAGAGATCATCCACATGTAACTAACAACGGGCAAAACTGCTACTCAAATTATAGCTTGCTACAGATCACCCACCATGTCCCAGGATCCCCACTCCGCATTCCTGGAAACACTGGGAAACATAAAGGTCCTACCAAACACCCTAATATTGTGTGATTTCAATTACCCAAACATTAACTGGGAGAACTACTCAAGTACAAACTCCCTTGCCCAACATTTCATTGAATTTATAAATTCAAACGCCCTGGATCAACTGGTCAACACCCCCACCAGAGGTGACAACATATTGGACCTGGTCATCACCAACATGGGCGACCGGTGTTCCACACTGGAGGTGAACTCCTCCCTGGTTAGATCTGACCATAAACTAATCACTCTGGATATCCATATTCCGCCACCACCCCTGGTCAAAGAAACCACCGTGAAAAACTTTTCAAAAGCAATCGTTATGTTACTTAAGACCGAGGTGGGAAGTTTCAAAGCCCCCATGCTAAAATATAATGATGTCCAAGCTACAAAATCCTTTACTAATGCACTTTATGGGCACCTACAAGAATCTGTGGATCATGCTATCCCAAACAAAACCAAGACTCACTCCTCCAGGAAAAGGAAACCAGTCTGGTGGACACGTGCCATAAACAAGCTATACAATAGAAGGAGGAAACTAGTACAGAAAAGAGTAAAATCCCAAGAAGGGAAGACATCCCTGATTAGTATCAGCAAGAAACTACGTTCCCTCATAAAATCATCCAAGGCTAGCTTCGAAAGAAAAGTTGCCATGGACTCCAAAGAAAACTACAAGGCATTCTTTAGCTATGTCAAGAATCTAAGTGGCAATTCTCAGATCTGCTTGAAGTTAGTGCAGAATGGCACAAAATACACTGAACCCACCAATATAGCCAACATCCTGGCAGACAGGTTCAGTGCAAACTTCACCCCCCCCCTTACCCCCAAAAGGGCCCATAACTATACCAGAAGAATGCAGTGCCCCTGAAATTACAGACACTCAGGTTAAAACATCCCTCTCCAAAGCCAAAAATACAGCATCAGTGGGATTGGATGGTGTCCCAGGCTGCATCCTACACAAGCTCAAAGATGAACTCACCCCTCACCTAAACACACTGCTAAACTCAGCCTCTCCACAAGCTACTTGCCCACAGAGTGGCGCACAGCAATGGTGATTCCGTTCCACAAAGGTGGAGCCACAACGGACCCTGGGAACTATCACCCTTTAAGCCTGACTAGCTTGGTCTGCAAAGCTATGGAGTGCATCATCATGGATCTCATTAACAGAGACATTGGGAACCTCCAAACACTAGACCCTACCCAGTTTGGTTTGTAAAGGGCTGATCAAGCCACCTAAACCTGGTGGACTTCTTTGAGACAGTCACCAAGGCTATAAATGAGGAAAAGATGGTCCACACAGCCTACCTAGATCTCGCAAAAGCCTTTGACACCATTCCCCACTCAGGTATTATAGACAAGCTCACCAGCCTGAACATAAACCCCTATGTCACGAGATGGGTTGCCAACTGGCTCACGGACAGAACCCACATGGTTAGAGTTGCGGGAGCTAGGTCTGACTCTAAGCCGGTTACAAGTGGCGTTCCCCAGGGCTCAGTCCTAGGACCCCTCCTATTTGGCATATACTTCTCAGAAGTACAGGCAAGCACAGGAGGACTATGGCTGACCAAGTTCACAAATGACTGCAAACTAGGGGCTATAATTGACTCTCCGGCTGACACAGACATCCTCCAAAAGGGTCTGACTGAGACAGATACCTGGTGTCAAAACCATGGCCTCAAGCTAAATGTCAAAAAGTGCATAGTCATCTCCTTTGGAAAAAACAAAGTACCCACAAACTACCACATAGGTGGTAGTCCCCAAAATATGGAAGACATAATAAGGGATCTGGGGATCCAAATAGATAGTAACCTCTCCTTTGATAATCACATTGCCAAAGTGGTTAGAAAATCCTTCTATGTGTCCCACCTAATCGCAAAAGGGTTTGCATCCAGATTGAAAGAGGTCATTGGCCCCCTCTACACATCACTCATCAGACCCATTTTTAGAGTACAGTGCCCCATTTGTGATGTACCTTACAAGACACCTGCAACAACTGGAAAGACCACAAAAGTACCTCACCAAGAGGATCACTGGCCTCAAGCAGATGCCCTATGCAGCTCGACTGAAGAAACTCCAGCTGTACTCAGCTGCATACCGCCTACTCAGAGGTGATCTCTGCCAGACATACAAGGCCATGTCCAACCCAGAATTGATGGACATGCTCCACCTATAGAAAACCATATCCCCTTGAGCCACACACTCCGGAGATCTAAACCTCACCACAACAATAAATAGAACGTGCTGGAGGGATAGATTCCTGTCCCAGAGACTTCCCATGCTCTGGAACAAGATTCCAGTCTACATTAGGCAGAGCTCCTCGCTAACCATCTTCAAGAGAAACCTTGACGAGTGGATGGGAAACAGAAAGTTTACTCCAGGGATTACTTCAATGGCTCTGCTGGACAGAGGCACAGGGAACTAATCTAGGGGGGGCGGCGAAAGCCAACACATTCCGGCTAGGCTTATAAATGCCTTTGGGCAGATAGCCTAGTATCTACCTATGAACCTATGAACCTATTAACATAGCAATTAACAATTACAAACATAGTTACAGATGAAGAACATAGTACATCAGTAGACAACTAGAATATTTATCATCTGTGAAGTACATAACAGACATTAACAATTGTTAATTTTCTTTTGATCTTTGGATTCTTCTGTACATTTGCTTAAATGCACTTAGCAATACAGATTCTGTTTACATTGAGTAGATACAATTTACCTTTATTTCATATAAGGAGTATTGTTTAGTGATTACATTGTATCTCTATTAATTCTTACAGTAAGGATACATAGTGAGTAGTACTATGTTATAAATCACAGTATAAGCTTTTATTACTGCAGAGCCTTTGGCTTTGCTAATACTTTGTTGTCTGCTCAAGCTGTCAACAGTCTGGGTTATGGAAAGTGTCTGGCAGCTCTGGAAGCTGTCTGGCTCTTATATCCTTTGTAGAATATAACCCATACTGCGTAGGGTACTGCAACAGTGATCACATTATGCACACTGTGGGAACGTAGGAAGAAAGAAAACCCCTCTCTGAAAAATTTCACTACTTGTTTACATTAATTATAGTTCTTATCATTTTATTATGACTGTTCTTTGTGTTACATTTCCTTTACAAAGCTGTGACTAGTTCACACTGCTACCTTAATGATCACTGAGTCACCAGTTTGACAGTTTATTAGTCGACTAAGACTGTTATCATAGACCATTTCTAAACCTAAACTGATATTTCTGTGTGAAGAAGAGATTTCCCATTTCTTTCTATAAAATATTTATAACTTATGACTTCATAATGTATACATGTTTAATGGATTGGTGGTTATCTAGATCTGAAGTAACACCATTCTTGATATCAGGAATCATCACTGTTTGCTGTAACATTTTTGATATATATCTATAATAAAGCAGTTTAATAAAAATATTGCAAGAAATCTGCAATTATGGTGTTGTTTTAAAATCATTCCCTCCAGTGTAGCTCTTCTGAGTGTGTACCTTTAACTCCCAGTGGTTGTGGCTTGAGACTTTAAAAAAACTGAGATTATCATCTTACAGTTCTAACAAATACTCATTGACAGAGGTCAAATATCAATATCATTGTGTTTGCCATCATGTATGTTTCAAGAAAAAATATTCTGATACTTTGTATGTATAATGATTTCGGAATTATTAATTCAAATATGAACAAGCAATATTGGATACCTAGAGGCGCAGTAGGAGGTAACTGCAGAAATGCCTGGAGGCACACTTGGCTGCAGGAAGCCATTTTATATTACTGGGTCTTCCACAAGTTGAATGGCTGATTTTATTAATGTGTACTTTCTGCTGTGCTAAGTAGTATATTATAGGTTCATAGGTGTGCATTGTGTATATATTATAGGTTCATAAGTGTGCATTGTGTTAACAATCACTAGAGTCCTTATAAGCAGAGCCGTGCAATCCAAATGTGACATACAAATTTGATTTTATATAGAGATGATTTACTGACTGCCTCTTCACATCATAGACATAGGCACCACACCAAGGGTGAACATCCAATTACCCATCTACTGGTCCAATTGTGCTTAAATAGGGATAGGGAGGAATTCTGCTTCACATGGATGGAGAGCCTGTTCCGGCAAATGATAATTCTTTGAGAAACATTTCTGTCTCTCCAACATATCCTAATTATGTTGCAAGCAAAATTTAGGTATTTTAATCTGATAATTCTGGTGCTGTTTGTTTTGTTTTGTGGATGTACAAATGTTTCATTAAAACAGGGTCCAGGGATGCCTTGTATGACAGGCAAAGATCACTTCTCAGAAGTCTGTATGATACCAAATAAAGATGCAGGGCAATCAGGCTCTCAACATAGGAAATTGTGTGTACTCCCTGTATTATTTTCCTAAAGAACCTTTCTGGATGTTCTAGTTGCTCCATGTGTCTGGTCAAGTGGGCATTATACTCTATAATGGGTCTGATGAGAGCTGAGTACAGTGGTATGATGACCTCTCTGGATCTAAACGTCATGCCCTTGCTTATAAGTTGAGCAACATAGAAGGATTTTCATACAGCTTTGGACACATGTTTGCCGAAAGCTAGGTTATTATCTAAAGGAATTCCCAGATCCCTGACTAATGAATTCACTTTTAGGGGTATTTTATTGATGATGTAGTTACCCAGGGTGGCTGACTTCTCAAAAGGTACTATAATGCATTTCTTGGCATTGTGTTTTAAGCCGTGGCTTTGACACCAAGTGTTTGGCTGTGTTAGACCTTCTTGAAAGGTGTCCTTATCTTGAGGGGATTCAATCAATGCTCCTAATTGGCAATCATCTGCACACATGGTTATCCAGAGACCTTTCACATTGGCCGTAACATCTGAAAAGTAGGTGTCAAAGAAGAGCAGGCCTAGCACAGAGTCCTGGGGTCTCCACTGGTGACCACCCTCTTTGTGGAGGTGGTCTCACCAATTCTAAACTCCTGGGTCCTATCAGATCTGAGCCAGCTAGTTCAATTAATTTTAACCCCATACCTATTTTATTTCATATCCGGCCCTGTATCTTTGAGTTGATTGGTATATCACTGATAGTAACGATTATGTTGTCACCTGTCATCATGCCACAGCCCTCATTTTTACAATTAGATGTTCTTGCTGTAGCTGGAGAATGCTTTACCATCTTTGACAAGATTAACTTAGCTTGTTTATTAACATCATCTTTAAGATAGTTATCTAGTTAAGGAGACATAAATGGATGTTGTTTGACATGACTTTTCAAAAGCAGACAAAATTTTTATGAGTAAAAATAAGAATATTTTCTTGGCTTATTTAAAACTATATATCAAGCCACCACACAAGGCTTTAAGTGATGCAAATATCCTTTGAAGGAACAGTGTATATCAAATAATTTCTTACCGTGGAATGTCATCTTCTCCCAACAGTTCCTTGGGGATGGGTGAGTATCTTCGTGGTGATGTTGGTGTTAGCGTCGGTGGATAATCTGTCCCTAAATAGTTCGGGTGACCCATATCGCTATCTGCATGCTGTGAGTAGGCAGGAAGCTGCATATCATACGATGACATACCTTTGACTGCAGTGTCCGTCCCTCACAAAACAAAACAAAGAATTCTTGTAATTAAAGGATCAGAATTTTCAGCGTAATTTACAATAATCAGCTTTATTTCCAGTGAGCCAGGAAAACATGTCATCTTTTATTGCTCATTTAAAAGGAATTGCACTTATAATTTAAGTACCAGTTGCTAAAACATAGAACATCAAAACAAAATGATAGAAGCCATAAAATTACAGAATCATTTAAAGCCAGCAGTATTTATAGCATTAACCATCATTTTAAACTACAGAGAGAGCTGAAAAAAAGACTAAAGTCAATTAAATGTATCCTGCATTTTGAATATATAAATGTCTGAATAAGGAATATATGGACTTTTTTTTCTCTATTTTAAGTCAGTCAGCACCATTGCAATAAATAATCTTCAGTTATTGTGTATTGTTGTGTATGAAAGGTACTTACTCATTCACTACACACACAACAGGATAATACCATTCATATAACATACCTATGTGTCTCCGAATCTGGCACTAAAAACAGCCCTGAAGCTAAAAAAAGTACCATAAAGATAGTAAGTAGAGGAAAGTCATCTAAGCATAATATCTGCTTTACTGTACAGTGAAGAAAATGTATACCTGCGTTTAAATTAGACAATACTATACACCCCCTAATGGTTATGTATTCTAAATCTGAGGCTCCACAACTTTAAGAAGAAGGAATATTCAGTTTACCAAAAAAAAAAAACTATTTCCTTATCCATGAGATTTTGATCTCTGACTTGGACTGTATTAGTAGCAGGGGTTATATGCAGTGCAGCCCTCTGCAAGTAGGGTCCACAGGTGGGACTGCCCTCGCTGCATTACTATTACCTCTATATTTTAGGTATTTTTTTTTTCAAATATGCTTACAGCTGTGAAACTCGGAAACATTGTATCAGTATTACTTTGATTGAACTACTTAACCAGATAGTGCTCTTGGGTATTTTGGAAATTTAGCTAGGCTCCTCAGTGTTCTCTTCACTGCAAGCCTAGTAATTACATACAAACCTACTCTTGTTTACTGAGCTGTACATGCTTCATTTTATTATGTTTGATATTACCTGATTTTGTGCGTTGTTTCTTTTAAATGGCATCCATTTATAAGCTATGCATTTCCTGGGTACCAGGGTACTAAGCATGGCGTAATGGCATGACATCTTTATTCACCATTATCCTGTTAGTCATAACTTTTAAGGATTCTACTTCCTGTCCCAACAGTGTCCCTCATTATTATAACTTTTCAACTTGCTATTGTCTCTAAATCTAGTTATGTGTGTAGCTCCATCTACACCTCCAATATGTCACATGCATTAATTTAATCACTTTTTTTGCTAGTCAGTGACTACTAATTCAAAAATTGCTGGTTGTGTGGTTTCTGGGGCATTTATGGTACATTCTCTGCTTGCGTGGTTTCTGAGGCATTTATGGTACATTCTCTGATTGCGTGGTTTCTGGGGCATTTAAGGGCAAGTCCATTCCAACTACATTAGAAAAAACAAGTTTATAGGTTGTTACTAGACTATAGACCACTTAAGCCTTTCTAAGGTTAACCACTGCAGTGTCACTGGTACACCCAACTAGTTACTGCACCTGCCCATAAAGGCTGGGTGGGTTGGGCCAGGGATAAATTTGTGGTTTCCCATCCATCTGTCTAAGTTAGATTTGAAGATGATGAGCAATGATCAATTTACAGAAAGCAACTGTTTCTTCCAGAGGTAGTTCTTTGTAAGAAACGCACACCATGCCAGCAAGCCTTATTTATATTGCACTACAGCTTTATGTCCATTGATATTCTATTTATGCTACTTTTAGTTTTAGAGATGTTAGGCAGAATTAGGTCATTTAAAGCTTAATAGGCCAAGCATACTTCACCTGTAGGCAGCAGAGAAGAAGCAGGGATTTTATATACCCTGTATATCCCAGGGGACTTATACCCAAGACCTTTTTTGTGAGGAACCATTGGATATTTTCAAACTGTGTTAGGTGTTTGGATATGTACATATAGAGGGGCACTTTGTATTCTAGTGTAGGTTTGATGAGGAATAGGTAGATTGGAACAATGATTTCTTTTGACCTAGAGGAAATGGTAGAAGTCTTTTCTATTGACAGTGTATACACAGGGGTCAAAGAGTGTTCATTCTTCACAAAGGTGCCTAGGTCTCTAAAAATGGTGTGTATTTTAAGAGGGGTTTTATTATATAGCAGGTGTGTGAAAATATATGCTTTCCAGAATGTAGGATGTTACTTATTTTTACATTCAGATTTAGATCATAATTATGACAGACAGAGGTTCCCATCTAGGTCCTCTTTGAGGAAATGAGTGCCTTTAGGGGAGTTGATAATGGCTCCAGCTTGCAGCTATCCACAAATTTGGCAAACTGGGGGCATTTAATGTCAGATGTGGCATCACAGAAGTAGATGCCTAATAAAAATGTTTCCAAAATAGAGCCATGGGTACACCTCTGGTGACACGTTTCTAAGAAGATAGACAATACCTTGTTATATTAATGGCACAGAGGGGGTTAGCTGCAGCTGAAATTATCTACAAGGATATTAACTGCATCTTCAGGGTTTTGGTTTATGATACCATTGGGGAAAAGATCATCACAATGCTTGGTATTACTGCTAGGGTTCTTTACATAATCTCTTGCGGTTATTCATTGTTGATGCAAACCCTTTCAGTAACTTATTAGCGTTGCAGGATTTGCTGTTGCTACTGAGTTCTTTCTCAACCCTTCTGAGGATTTTTGACATTTTTTTCTCTGTTTGTTATGGATGTGAGGGTTTTTTTTGTTGTTGTCTCTGTTTATAGTTGAGTTCTACCAGAGGGGTTTGTTTTTATACCTAGTGTTATATTTGTGGTGAAGAGGAACATGATCTTGTACAACAAGAGCTGAGATGGGAGTAGAGCTTTTGAACATATGTGATACAATTTGCTATAGGGAATTGTTGAATCACCTCAAATCCTCACCATGCAATTTGTCAGAGAAGTCTCTCTCTTTTTTTTTTTTTTTTTTTTTTTTTAGGTTGGGTTGGTTCTTGTCCTGTACTGGGATTGTATAGCGAATAAAAACATTCTGTCATCTGATTTGTCCAGTAAAGGTCTAATAATGGATAAGGAACAGGCACAGATAGTATTTGTCAGGACAAAAGTTAGTATGTCGGTGGCTGTAGTAAAGGAGGGCATTATATGCTGTGGGATTTTCACTGATAAAGTCAAGGAAATATTGCATACACTTGTAGAGGAGTATGTGTGATAATCATGGAGGGGCTAAAGTCTCCAATATAAAGATCGCATTGGGTTTGGAATGATGATATATTTGGCTTTTCTCACTCTTTATGTCCCATGGTTATATTTGATTCTTTGTTATATGCACTGTAGATGGGCACCCCTCCTTGTGACAGGTGACACAGTGGCCTTGCATACTATCATATGCCATACACCACATAATATATTTGACAGGGGTGTTTGTGATTAGTAAACCACTAGTAAGGAACTATGAGAGACTGAAGGTCAGTTACACTAGTGCAAAGATACCTTAATTCTGGAATTAGAAAGTTTTTGAATCTGGATTGCTGGTTCTGTTTATTGAGTTACCTTTTAACTTTTATACATGACTATATTTTTCAGGGAGGTTGGTTAGTCGAAGATCTCAGAAGAGCCGACATAAATAACATTTACAAGAGCAGAGGATTTGTGTGTTACTTTGTTTTGGAATTTTAGTGCTATACCATAGGCTTTAGTACTCCACCTGTATAAAGGAGAAAGCAGAATCTGACTCTGGTATTGCAGATTATCACCCTAACCTCTGCAGCAAAAAAGGTTGGGAAAGTTTTACTTTGTTTTTGGACCACAACCAGAACACAAATCCAGTGAGGATTTGTAGTTAAATAACATCGGTTAATTAACCATTTTAGTTCTGTAAATGGGTCAAGGCCCAGTGAAACTAAATAAGTATGATGGCTATAATCTACTTAGATTTCAACCAGGTATCTGCTTTAGTTTCATGCAAAATGCCACAAACCAAGCTTATTTGACCAGTCAGTAAATAAATGGTAAAGTAAGTAGAGATTTTTTTTAGAAAAAAGAAAGTCTGTGGTGTTACTGAGGATCAATCTTTCAAGGGAGCAAGGAGTTCAGTGGTGTGCCACAAATATCTTTACCATGACCAGTGCTATGGAATGTGTTCAGTATAAGCTCACAAATGTCTAAAATGGCGGTGTGCCATGACCAGTGCTATGGAATGTGTTCAGTATAAGCTCACAAATGTCTAAAGTGACAGTGTACCATGACCAGTGCTATGGAATGTGTTCAATATAAGCTTACAAATGTTTAAAGTGGCAGTGTCTACTAAGTATCTTACACTTGCTTTGTTGGACTTGCAGCCTATCCTAAATGTATAACTGTTTGAGATGTGGCTTTCTATAAATTAATGTTCTATCAAAATACATGTCTAATCATTCAAAAATGTTATGATTCTTGCTGATATAGAAAGAATATGTTTAAGAAAGTTTTGTCCAAAGTAGTTTCTCTCTGCCTTGTAGTATCTTTGACTACTTGTCTAATGTTAAATCTTTGGATACATTTATTAAAATAATCTGCTGGGGTTTTATAAGCATTCCTCAATTTTCTGCATGGAATATTTCAGTCTGCAAGTAAAAAGAAATTACCAATATCCATACCGGCTGAGTCACACAATTAATTTCCTGGTAACAGGCTTATGATGATCAGATGTTGTTTATTTTGTAATCACATTCACAAGAAAATCAACTGAATTATTTCTCAAAGGAAACTGCCAACCTTTATTGCCAACTATATTTATTTTTTCATTTGTTAAGGGGAACATGCTAAATAACTTGTACAAATCTGCCAGCTGTGAAAACAATCTCACATCCAAATTCACACCAGAAATTTGACTTGATTTACTTTTGAAAAATATTGCTAGATAGGAAAAACATCAGTCTTGAATATCCTTTGAAGAAGACACCAGCGAATTTTTGCTCTGCAAAATCTATTACCAGTTAATTAAAAAGCTGCAGAATTTATGTAGGTAGTAAATTTCAAATGGAAGACTTTTGAAGAAGTTTTAAAATAATTTAACATTATTGTTTTACAGAACAGAGTGGAGTGGAAATTTTAGTACAACAAATCTAATAAATGATAAAAATAAAACTAGTAAAAATAAAAATATGGCCCCACAAGGTCATGAACACTATAAGCTTCACACAAGAATGAGGTAAAAATAAGAACATTTTATTTAAACAAGTTACATTAAGCCCTTTCATCCCTCAGAAAAAAATCATTTTCTAATAGTTATTTGGACTTTGATAGTTACTACCCTTGGCACACCAAGAGAAACATTTTTAAGGGTCAGTTAGTAAGAGCTGTCAGGATACATTAGAATAGGAATACTTTAACTCAGAGGTGTAAACTATCACTGAGATGTTTAGGGATAGGGGTTACCCCATTAAACTACTTACAACTGAAATTGTAGATGGGTGGGGTGTTAAATACAAACCACTCTTAGAAAATGAAGACATCACTGGTATGGTGAAAACCATTGTAGAAGGATGTCCAAAATTCAATCTGAGTATGGTCATCCCTTATGGGATAGGAGAAAAGGAACTCCAAGGGATTTTGATTCAAAATTGGAACATCTTTAAAGGTATCCCAGAGGTGCTTGGCTTATTGGAACAAAGACCTGGCTTTGTTTACAAAACAGGGAGGAACTTTAAGTTTTGGTTTGAACACACACAAGTACACTCCCCCATGACCATCAGAGGTATGACCAAATACAGTAGATGTAAACAATGTCCCTACATTTTGGATGTGGACGCATTGAGACTTATAGGAATGTCCCATGATATTAAATTGAAAAGAAGGAATTGTAACACTAGGGGTGTGATTTATATTTCAATATGTCAAAGATGCGGAAATTACTACATATGTAAAACAGAAAGACGTTTGAGATTTAGAATTTATGAGCATTTGTATGCCATTTCTTAGGGCAACCAGAGTAATGCATTGTATAAACACACCCTAGAATGTAAAAACTTTTCAAAATTCAAATTTGGAATTTTGGAGGTTGTACCTAGGTGCCCTAGGGGTGGGTGGTGGGAATTACACATTGAATTAAGGGAATTGTTTTGGATTATTAAGCTAAATGCAACTGTTCCCCCAGGTCTCAATGATTGTTTGTCATTATTACCAATTTTAAAATCGAAAGCTTTGGTTCTTTAAAAAGTGTTTTAAAAAGGTCTTTATATATTTAGGTGGTGTAATTGGAACGTGGTACACTTTCAAGTGTGTATTAGTAGTATTTTAATTTTTTAACAAGAAGTGAACACTTCTTTAATTCCACAGTTAATCTAAAATGTCTTTTTATTAATTAATGGGAGGTGCTAGTGGACATCTCTACATCAGGACTTGATTGCAAATATTATTTTGTTCTGAAGAAGTCCCGGTTTTGTTTTCTGAGGGACAAAAGCGCTTAACCTAACTTGTTTAAATAAATTGTTCTTATTTTTACCTCATTCCTGTGTGGAGCTTATAGTGTTCGTGACTCTGTGGGGCCGTATTTTTATTTTTACTAGTTGTATTTCGCGGTTCCATTGCAAATGGCAGTTATATTACATCAGTAAATCTAATAAATGAGACAAACCGGTAAAAGAAAAATTAGAGACATCTAAAACAAAGTTATCAGAAAATAATTTAATATTATCATGCCTTCCAGAAGGTTTGGAAGGCTCGTACAATGTGCGATTGATTAAACATCAGAATACTAAGACAGCATGCAGTAAGCACCTTGACTAACTTTGCTGCAGATATTTATTCATGGACATCATGTATTTAAATTTGTGAGTTAAAAGTAAAGTGGTCACATTTCAAAAAATGATAGGCTTCTGGTAGCAAATGACATGAAATGGTTTTGTAATATGAAGATGAAGACAGATGTCTAACATGTATAAAATGCTCTTAGTATCACTATTCTGCATTTATGCCCCGCTGCTTACCTCATGAAACTTACTGTTAGTTTCAGAATTAGGAAACAAATGACTAATTCAAAATAAAAATAAACATCTAATTCATTGCAGACAAAGCATTTACTTTTCTTATTCACCAAAGCAACAGATATTATAAAACATTTTGCTCAGACCTCTTGTCAATAAATTAACTTAAAGTGAGTTTGGTATCAAAGAGCTGCTGATGGGAAAGATTGACCAGCGTCTGCTTCTCTTTTATTGCGTGTGAGAGGGAGGGGTAGGCTTGTTCACTCTGTTAATAGTCCATAGCAGAGATGTGGATAAGGAAATGGGCAAAAACAAATAAAATCTTAGAGCTACTGAAAATTCTGAAATGGATTTTGTACACATGTGGATGAACTTCCTTCCAATAAAATGAATAAAAACATTACCAATCTGTGAACATGATACTTGCACAACATGGAACATAGAAGACGAACAGCATATTGACTCAGTGTGTAATATAACATAGCTGCATTTTATTCAAACATTAGTAGTTAGTGTCTTACTACAAGACCTGTCTTTTAGAAGAAAAATCCTACAATGCTACCGGTTTAATTTACAAACACAGTAGTATGCTATCAACCTTTTATTTTTCTCACATATAATGGCCATACTCTTTTGCTAAGCAAGCCAGAAAGAACAGGAAGCGTTGTATTACTCTGATTATTATAACTTTTCAGATTATATAAACTTGGAAATAGTGTATTCCTTCTTTTTTGGCAAGAGTTAATTGTTCAGCCTCCTAAAACAAATGATCAAAAAGGCTGGAATGCCAATTTATCTCCAAACTGGCTCTGTCCCATAAACAAAATCATAGGCTATTTTAATTTATCAACAAATACAGCCTGCTTATGCCCTATAATCTCTACATTTTTTCTTATGTTCATACTGAAAGACACAAGGGTCAAATAATGGCCTTATTAGCACTTCAAAATACACTGGTACTGCTTTATGGAGACGAATTTGCACTATTTTTTGAAAGCCACATAGATTGCTTATAGTTTCATTTTGTAAGAACAGCAACACAAACGTCTTGTTTACTTATTCATGGAATATATTGGAATATAGTCTCTGAGACAGGAAAAGGGGAATGTAATGTGGTGACTGAGTTTTGAACTATATATATTAAAAAGGTAACTCAATTCTAGAAGAAGCATGTTGCTGACCTCTGAATGCTCAGAATGTTAAAAGCAGTTAGTTTGTCTAAGAATAAGGTGGCACAGAGCGAGGCAGAGACCCACTGCGAGAAGTTAAGACTGAAAATAAGAATGAAGCTAAGAGAAGCTGAGCTCAGGGGAGCTCTGTGCTTGAATGCATTTGGAAGAATCAAAAAAGCAGTTTGGGGGGAAACTGCTGGGCTTGATGTAGTTCTGAAGAGAAATGGAATACATCAGAGCAAGAGTGCATTTATTTGATTTAAGTTGTATGTGTCTGAGATTTAACAGATTTTGCTGAAGCTCTGTGGAACTGAAGTAAGCTGAACTGTACTGGTGTCGGCAGGAGACAAACGTAGCCAAAAGACTGAAATATTCTCAGTTACTTTGTATGTTACCTTTTCACTGAGTGAAACCATTACTTTAAAATCTCTGTGAAGGAAGATTTAAGGCTGCAGTGTTATGCTTGTAGTAAAAGGCATTTTGGTTAACTGAAAATACTTTTCAGTGTATGTGTGCTCAGAAACCTGATGGAATAGGTATGTAAACAAAATTATTGTCCAGTTGTAAAACCCCATCCTTTTCATAAATGATTGTGAATGCTACCAAAGAAATTGTAATTCCAGAGCCAAATTTCCTAAAATATCTCACAGTATTTAAACAGTCTCCTATTCAGAAGAAAGCTGCATTAAAGTTTTTACTATTTTCTCCATGACTGAATGTCCATAATGCTGCTTTAAACATCGAATAAAATTAAGTGCATCACTTTCATCTCAGGTTGAAAATAGTGCTTATTCTGAATATTAACTGACAACTTTGTACTCACATTAATGTTTCTTTCCTGGAAGTCACATTTGAACTTCAGAACAATTAAACTATTTTTTTATGGAAACAACATGGGCCAAAAAATATAACTAATGAGCCCTGTTGTGACTCATGTGTTTTATTCCCGACTCCTATCCTGGAAGACATTGATGAGGGATATGTGCATCACAAATTGTTTTTCTTAATGAATGATATATCATTAAGACTAAGATAGCAAGTAGATGGGTGTCAGTCAAATGACATAGCTGGAGACTTCTGAGTTTTATGAAAAATCATATCTCATTTAAATGTATACAATTAAATAATTTTTGAAACTTTGGAAAACCACAACTCAAAGCATATTTTCAAAAGTCATAAAACATGCAAAAATGCATACTTATTTTTGCAGACAGGACTTATGCTACAAAAGAGGATGGCAAATTGGAGAAAAGGGAAAAAAGAAAAAAAAAGCATAAAATTCACCATCTCCCTTTTGCCCCATCTCTGCCAATTAGATCAAGCCCAACACCTTTCATAGGTTCATAGGTGCTTCCTAGGCTAATGACCACGAGGACATTTTTAAGCCTGGCCATGGACCCCAAATCTCTGACAAGTTCTGATACCCTTGATAAGTTTAAGCAGGGGTTTGGGAGATGAAACATTTACAAGCAGGGGCCTGGGAGATGAACCATTTACAGATTGCCTGTGTCCATTAGAGACATAGGTGCCAAACCAGGGATGAATTTCCTGTTCCCCATCCAATTGTCCAAGTTGCACATGGATGAGGAGCCTGTTCCATAGACAGGGTAGTCTCTGGGATACATAACTGTCTCTCCAGCAGGTCCTATATATATATATATATATATATATATATATATATATATATATCACAGGCAAGGTTTAAGTCTTTAGAATGGGTAATTCTGGTGCTGTTTGTTGTGGATATGCAGGAGGTCCATCAGAGTAGGGTCTAACAATGCACTGTATGCCAGGCATAGATCTCCCCTCAAAAGCCTGTAGGAGACAGAATACAGGGATAGGGTCTTGAATCAGTCTGCTAGGACATTTTACTTAGCCCCAGTATTCTTTTAGTGAGGAACCTCTGTGGATGTTCATAGCATTTGTAGGAGTTTTAAGGGAATTTAGTCTCATGACCTTCAATACCCACCCTACAATAGTCTCCCTCAGGCTGTACCCCCCAAGGATGGCTAAGACAGTTGGTCATGGAGTAAATTTAATAGTCCCCACCCCAATTTCCTGTAAGGTTGATGCTGCATCACACTGCTTAACCTGAAGGAGCAGCTTGTTCCAGAGGTGATGAGACATCCAGTAGTGAATCAATCTCGCCTCAGTTTTATCTGCTAGTGAATATTTAGGCTCCTGGCTCTGCTGTTTGCTAAGCTGTGAAGATATAGTAGATATGAGATCAATGACAACAGGTTCTCTAATGCCACGGAAGTAAGGCATAGATTATCTTATAAACTCTTTAGGGGTGTTTAGTAAAATTAGAATTTCTAGCATCCACTGATAGCTCATCTTCTTTAAGTATAACATATACTTAGTTGGGAACCTCTGGAGCTTCTCTAGTTGTTTGATATGATGTGTGAGGTACATCTTGATAGGGGCATCGTACCCCATATTTTCTCCAATCAGTGCCGAATATAAGGGGACAATGACATTTTTAGATCAGGATGATAGGACATGAGCCTTAACTCTGCTCCAACAATAAGATTAGGAAGACAGACAAATGTGTCACTAGGCACCTAGCTCTTGTACGGAACAAACTCTTCTCCGAATTAAGCAGTGTGACACAGTGTTTGCCTTTAAAAAAAGAGCTGGTCAACTGTATGGGTATTATAAAATATCCATAAAGGTGGTGCCTCAACGGATCCTGGAAACTATTGCCCCATAAGACTGACTAGCTTGGTCTGCAAAGCTATGGAAAGGATCATCATGGACCTCATAAATAAAGATATTGGGGACCTACAAACACTGGATCCTACCCAGTTCGGCTTTGTTAAAGGCAGATCCTGCCTCTTAAACCTGGTTGATTTCTTTGAAACAGTCACCAAGGCCATTGACGAGGGGAAGGTGGTCCACACAGCCTACCTGGACCTCGCAAAAGCCTTCGATACAATACCCCACTCGGGCATTATAGATAAGCTCACCAGCTTAAATATAAACCCCTATGTCACTAGATGGATTGCAAACTGGCTCAAGGACAGAACCCACATGGTTAGAATTGCTGGAGCCATGTCAGACTCCAAACCAGTTACAAGTGGTGTCCCACAAGGCTCAGTCCTGGGACCTCTCTTGTTTGGTATATATTTCTCGGAGGTACAGGCCAACACAGAAGGACTGTGGCTGACCAAGTTCACAGATGACTGCAAACTGGGCGCCATAATCGACTCTCCAGCCGACACAAGCATCCTCCAAAAGGGCCTCATAGAAACAGACAACTGGTGCCAGAGCCATGGCCTCAAGCTAAATGCCAAAAAGTGTATAGTCATCCCCTTTGGCAAAAACAAAGTGCTCACAAATTACCACATAGGTGGAAATCCATTAAGTACAGAAGAAGTAATTAGGGACCTGGGGACCCAAGTTGATAGCAATCTCTCATTTGACAACCACGTGGCCAAAGTGGTTAGAAAAACATTTTATATAGCCCACCTAATCATGAAGGGATTCACATCTAGATCAGGGGGTCATCGTGCCTCTTTACTCATCCCTCATCAGGCCCATAATTGAGTACAATGCCCCTTTTGGGATGTACCTTACCAGACACCTGCAGCAACTGGAAAGACCCCAAAAGTACCTCACCAAGAGGATCAAAGGGCTCAAACAGATGCCATATGCTGCCCGATTAAAGAAACTCCAGCTCTACTCAGTGGCATACCGCCTGTTCAGAGGCGATCTGTGCCTGACATATAAAGCCATGTCCAACCCGAATTAATGGACATGCTGCACCTCAGAAAATCCAAATCCCATCGAGCTACGCTCGAGAGACTTGAACCTCAGCACTGAAATAAATAGGACATGCTGGAGGGACAGATTCATAACCCAGAGGCTCCCTTCACTCTGGAATAAAATCCCAGTCCAGGTTAGGCAGAGTCCCTCATTGACTCTCTTCAAGAGGAATCTTGATGAGTGGATGGGAGATCGTAGGTTTACCCCGGGTATCACTTCTGTGTCACTGTTAGACAGAGGCACAGTATACTAACCCCGAAAAAGGGCATAGCAAAATTAATTTAAAATGGGTGGCGAAAGCCAAACACACTCTGCCTAGGCTTATAAATGCCCTAGGGCAGATAGCCTAGTATGAACCTATGAACCTATGAACCTATTAAAAAACGCATCCCTGGTATGACTGGCCTGTGGCCCTCCTTGAAAAGGGAGGCAGGGTCTAGGTGTATAGAATGGCAAGGCAGAAATGACCTTGTGGTTCACTTGCCTTGTAACCCCTATGAACTTGTGTACTTCCAGCTAATTAGTTGTACTAAGTGGGGGTATTTTTTGACTGCAGTTATCATATGATGATCAAAGAAGAAGGAACTGTCAACCCAGGCCACTAGTCATCATAATCATGTTTTCCCATTTTCTGCATTGATTCTGGGTGTCATGTCATGTCATTTGTTACCACATCTCTTCAGTGGCACCCAGGTCATCAGCATTTTTTTTTCAGTAGTGGAGTATTGTCTGTTCTATATGTTAAGGTTAAGGGTTGATTGCCAAATTAAATGATACTATACTTTTTTGCATTATAGTGCATCATGTATTAACTAGGTAAGTTATTTCTAAAATGTGAAGTTATAACAGGGAGTTTCCTGACAACAGCAAGCACTATGCAATCATCTGCAAACTTGGTTATCCAAGTTTAGAACTTGTGACCATTTTACTTGCAGTACTGAAGATGTTATATATGCCTTGAGATGTCCTTGCAACAAATTTTCTATTGGAGAAACAAAAATGTGTTTTAAAACTAGAAATTTAGAGCATGTGAGGGATATTGCTAATAAAAAAGCAGAGAGCTCTATAGCTGAACATCCTAGTTCGTTTCATGATGGAGAAAGCAAAGGGCTGCAAGGCACTGTTTTGGAAAAAATACAAATATCTAGAGTTGATGTTTCTTTTATCAAGAAATAGTTGCTTTTAAAAGATTCTACTTACATTTTAAAATGTGACACCCGGTCTCCAAGGGGATTAGATAAAGAATGTAATTGGATAGTACTTCTTTAACTGTATGATTGTTTAATTGGTGTATTTGTATGTGTATATATGGGGCAGTTGATGTATTTGTATGTGTATATATGGGGCAAGTTTTTTACTTTGTGTTATACTCTAGGAAGGCTTTGGCCGAGACGTCAGAGTTTTATTAAATTTGTTGGTTACACTGGTGGTTGTTTCTTTTTTGCTATAAGGCAAGTTTTTATTTTGGGCGTCATTTGGTTATCCAATGGATCTGATAATCAGTTTGGAGATCAGAGAAGTAAATGCCAAAAAGGAAGGGTACAGATCTTTGGCAATTCTGATAGATACTTTCATACCTTCAGATGAGGCACCTACCACACAAAGTGTCCAGTCTCTATCTTTTATTGAGTTTATCTAGTGTAATGCATACGGATCTGTATTTAAAACCTTTAGTTTAATTATAATGCCTGCAGAGAGTATGTTGTAAACTCTCTATTAGATCATGATACACTGTATGAATAGCATGACCACAGTCAACAGCCTGTGTGACCCTCCGAAACAAGTCAACTAGATTTAATAGGTCTGAATTTCCTTTGATATAGCTGAACTGTTGATGGTATAGCCTAATGAGATTTTAAATCTCATAGTTGATGAGATCAGTTATGATACCCTACTTTGCTTTGCAGATCATGTTTTAAGGCTGATAGGTCTATAACTGCTAGGTCGTGGTAGGACCACTCTTGTGGAGGGGCATCACCACTGTGGTGGTCTATTAATTAGAAATACAGCCTGTGTCTAAGCTTAGTTTAAATACTTTGAGCAGATGTTCATTGAGGGTATGTTTGGGGATATTTATTAAATATCCAGATATATAATCAGGTCCCACTGAGGAGGTATTTTTACTATCAGAGCATGTTCCTTCGTGATAATAGGGGTGTAAGGGCCTCTAGGATATGAGGAATTCAGATAAATTCCTGGACACGAAGAATTTAGATGCATGCTTTGGGGGTAAGGTTTGTACTAAACTTGTTTGGTAAAATATAGACAATAAAAATAAAAGACACAAAACTGTCCAGTAGATTAACTGAATTGTTAATAGTAACAGTAAGCACTTTTGTTCTCAATAAAATGTGCAACAAACTTCTTCAGACTAAAGAACATAACTTGAATACAGATATAAATATCATTAGCAGTCCTAACCACATGACTGTGTCTAACTAATGTTCTTCCTATCTCAATAATGCAATGATTTTAACTTTAGAAAACTTACCAGGTTAATTCTTTCATTTAAACCTGATCTATTAAAAGCATTAAACCTCATTTGCCACATAAATTCATGCCATTACAATAAAGCTTTCAAATCACCCCCTGTAATCCACAGTAATCCTATATTAAAACTGAAAAATTAAACATTTAAAACTTAAAACACTTCTTACTGCATTTATCAAATGCATTTCTTCTGTCTCCCTTTATTGCCCTACCATGCTCTGCTAGCCATTCAGATTATGATTAGTTTTCCCAGTGTAGAAACTGTCACATGCCTGTCATTGTGCATGATAGATAACCTTCTTTGCCTCACAGGTATATCTATTTTTTTCCCAATGGTATTCCCTGTGAATAAGTTAACCACATAAGGATTATTGGATACGTCTATACCACCCACAACCCAAACATGCAAAAGTACCATTGGTTCTGAGTTTCATCCCTTTTTGCACCTATCATTATCATACTACCTTTTCTAAAGATTTAATATTTTTCCTCTTATATCAACAAATTCTGGTCTGTTATCAACATATGAACTCAAGGATTCCTAACCTTTATGAACATTCCAGTGATTTCTCTCACTGTTCCTAATATGCTTGCTATCAACAGTAAACTAAACTGGAATAATGACCTGATCAAATTTCAGATCAAATTTTAGAAGTTTAAATGTTTTTAATGTCTTTAATGTTTTAATAAGTGTACAAGTCATACATAAAGTATTAGATAAATTCCCAAGAGTTATTAAGTTAAGATTAATGAAATATGCAAGTTATTTAAGTGTTTTTAATTTAAATAAGATGGACTATTAGATTAATCACGCACATTGATTTATGCAATTGAGATAACTGACAGTAATGATTCACTTAAGCACATAAGATATATAAAGGCTGTGCCTTTCTAAGCTCAATGTACAGTCTGAGGAAGCCCTTTTTAGGGTGAAAGCGCTAACTGATATTAAATTGCTGTGAATAAAGAACGTTCCTTTTATACTGAGAGTTGGAGCCATTGTTTTTTATTCAATACTTTGGATGTCCTGAGAGTCTCGTTGTTAAACTGAAGTTGAAACTGAAGTTGAAGCAGTGTTTGCCTCCTTATTTTCTGGAAGCTTGGTATTGGTGTTTTGTAACTTTCCGTTGAGCCGAAGCAGCTTGTTCGTAAGTGCTTACTGCATCAGTGTGTGACTGTCGACTCAGACAGTCAGCGTTCCTGCACGGAGGTTGGTTTTTGTATTTACTTTTAGATGTGCCTTTCTTGACATGTATAGGATGCCAACTACTGTCACTAACCTCTTTTCTCTATTGTCCTGGTGATTACATACTCTGATTTCCAGATAGTTCATTTCTAGTTTCCCATAATTAAGTTCAAATCTTAAAGAAGTGGCCTGAGTTAATTGTTTACCAAAATCACATAATCTAAAGTAGAATACCATAAAATAAAAACATCAATACATCTAAAATATATTCTACAATGATTAAATCTAATTTTAATACACTTTTCTTCCCATGCAGCAAGAAATATATTTGCATAAGTGGGTGCCATTAAAGCTGTCATTGCCACTCCAGTTTGTGGTTGAAATACTTTATCTACAAAGACAAAACAAATATCTAAAATCATCTCCAATGAAGTACACAATCACTTTTTCATGCTTGTCTAAAAACACCCTAGGCATTAGATGCAACATCCAAGGCTACTAATAAACACTGCCCCACCTGCCTCATTTACCTGTTGTGATTAATGAAATCAAGAGAGCCCTTCACTAAATGCACAATACTTTGTTTCATCATGGCAGCCAGGGACTCCATGTTAGAACTTCTGGCTGCCATTATAGGCCTAAAGGGTGAATTCCTTAAGTTTTTATGAATTTTAGGGATTCCAAATATCACCGGCAGCTTAGGATTTCTCGCTGTTAGAAACACAACTACCTCACTGCATAAAAACCTTCTGCCAAATTTATCAATTTGTTTAGATTTGCTAAATACAAAACTCTGAGACCTTCTCATGCAATCATCTTGTTTTAAAAATTCAAGGAACTTGGCAGTATATTTATTCTGCTGCATAACTACTATGCTGCCTCTGTTGATTGTCCACTTAAAGCTTCAGATACACTCTTATTCAAATTATAAGATTTTTTTCATTTACTGCATGCTCCAAAACAGTCAATAAAATCTCTTTCACATAGCTCAGAAAAAACATTAACTTCAAAATACCCCGGGAGATTAAATTACCTAGATTATACTTGAAATGTGCTCTGATTTTGAGAAACTGATTTAAGTTTGCCATTTATAAAGCCCGACTTTCTCTGAACATATAACATTCTAGTGGACATTTTCAATAAGTCACCTAAAAGTTTAATTAATAAATGTTTACAGATTTTACTGTACATAGAAAACACAGTGTTTGGGATATAGCCTATGTTGTAAATATGTTTCATGAAAAGGACATCTATGATGAGATTTTTAAGAGATGGACAGTTAAGGGATTAACATTAGAAACATAAACAGAAATGCCAGCGATGCTAAAACATTTATATAAATCAGAACAAAAATATGCACAAAATAACTTGTATGTTTCCATTAATGTACACCTTTAAACTTCTTTACTACTAGAGATTGCTAGGGAAAAGGTATTTTTTATATGTATTTTTGTATAATTAGATATTTATTGGTAATCTACTATTAGCCCAAAAAGAACCAAACTATCTATACAAATGTATATGAATGTGATGTATTATGGTTTAATGGAATAATTGTGAAATAACTTGTGGCAATATACAAGGTGACAGTTTTAACTGCGATATGTTAAAAGATCTTAGTTGTAAAATAGACAGCAGAGAAGGGGAAGCAATTTGATCAGCCAGAACTCCACCGCTACAGCACTCAGAAGCATAATGATCTCTGTCGGGTAAGTGGCTAATGAGTACGGGTCACATGCAGGCGACTCGAGAGGGGGGAACCTAACAGTGTGCCCTTCCATTCTGACATAAAAAGGAGTACAGCTGACAGTCAGAGGAGCTTTTAATACATTTGTAGGAGAAAATGAATAAACCATATCTAACATGTATTCATCTTGAGATTACAATCCCTGAGCAAAGATGAAATGGGGAAAATCCACACTAGTCTGGGTCATTTCACTCCAGTACATGAATAAGAGGGAACTGGGGTAAAACGTGAAGGAACTTGTAATGTATCTAAATAATACATTTTACATATGACATGATGTGAGGAAACAAGGGACAATAAAATGTGGGAAAAGATTAGATCTGCAGAAATATAAAACAAAATGAAGTAAAATATAAAACAAAATGAAGTAGGAGAATAAACACTGATGCAAGAAAGATACTCAAGAGATTACATATTACAGTCAATTAATTTAAAGTTTAATAGATAACTGGAGAGAATTTTAGCGACTACTTAAGTTGAAAATAAAAACGCAAATGCAGTTTTCTCCATTTTGAGTAGAATCCTATGAATATAGAAAAAAGGAAGTGGGAGAGAAGAATGCACCAGATTTTAGTGACAAGGTAAAGAAAATCAGTCATTGCCATATTACTTTTAATCTTGAATTTTTTTCTCAGAACAACTACAATGGTTGAAACAGAAGGCCAACAAATTGGCAGGAGGGGGTGGTAACCAGATATGAAAAAAAAAAAAGAAAATAGAAATGAAGGAATTAGAAGCACCACATGTTTTTGTTCACAGTTACGATGAAATTAATAGAGGCAGTCCTGGAAATGAGAATACAAATGGTGACCTCCCAGCAGCCATGGCAAAATATGTGACATTACGAGAAATGCAATGGGAAGTGAGAAAAATAGATTGAAAAACAAACACGTTTGCAGATGATAGCACAAAAGATTGTGTTCGACATAAATAAAACTGGAAGAAAAACATAAGTACTAATTGAAATCAGTCATTTTCAGAAGTAGGCACAACAGCACTGTAACTAACTTATCTGTTTATCATTCATCAGTATCCATGAAATTACTTCAGAAAAAAACTGTGTTATATGAAAGAAATTCTAGTTATTGGAGATCGTGGTTAGAGAGGCAGACCTACAGAAATAACTGTAAAAGGCAATAGCTTCTCTAGCTAGTTCTTAAATAAGGGATGCTTCACAGAAACATGTTACTGATAACTATGGCAATATAATTGCTCACATAGAGACTTGATAATATAGTATTAGGGAAGCTACTGGCGGTGACCAGGAACTTAGTGAGCTGTTGATATCTCTGTTAACATCAGGAGATGCAGGACACATTTTTAGCGTGTCATCAATGATGTGCCGACCTATAAAATAGATTGTGTTAATGCATACTTAAAAAAGTTTCATACTTGTGCTAGTAGAATTTTATTTCTCTCTCATTTGTGTCACATTCTTACAAAAGATAGCATATACTGAAGTCCAGTGAGGTGGAATCTAGGACAGGATATAATTAATAGAAACAACACAGACCAAAATTTTCAGTATATTTTTCCGAACATAAATCATATTGAATCCAAGAAAGCCTGGTAGTCCTGACCATAAGACTTTGTAGCTTAAACAATAAGGTTTCTTTCTTAAAGGAACGTTTACATTCTCTGATGTGGCTATAATAGCAGAAACATGGTTAAATGAAAATGATTGATCTGCAGTACTTGATAACTGTAATCTACTGTCATGGGTCTGAAACCGGTTCTATATCACTTCGACGAAATGGCAGAAGTTCGAACACCATATGTTCAGACTTCTAACCTCGAAGTGCAAAACCATCGAAGGCTTAGAATAGCAATTTTTTTCCCAGGGAAAAAAATCGCTGTTCCAAGAAACACACATACAACACAAGCACAGCAAAAAAACAGCAATCCACACACATACACTTAAAATCCTACATCTAACCCTACACTAAACTGTACATACACTGCTGTCGATCCACTTACCTTAACCCAAACCCTAACCCTAAGGTCCGTCACTATTGCACACTCACCTGACCCATGCCCTAACCCTAACTCACCTATCCCGCCCTAACCCTAAAGTCTGTCACTATCGCACACCCACCTCACCCGCGCCCTAACTCTAACTCACCTAACCCGCACCCTAACCCTAATGTCTGCACAACCACATACACTTACCTAAACCTGATCCATAACTTTCTACCACAGTGCTGAAAATCGCGAAGCCACAGAAACGGTCCACTGAATTATTTCCCTGAGAAAGAATTCAGTGTTCCACGGCTTCACGATAATCAGTTTTCGAACATCACAGTTCGAACATATGGTGTTCGAACTGCTGAAGTTTCGACGAACTGATAGGAAGCCTCTGAAACCATAAGACTTGAAAGGAATGTCAGGATTAAAGTAAGAGAACATATTAGTTTCACTTCTTCTTGGCAGTGCTACTCCTTGAAATAATCACTCCCATGGGTTGTCCTGTCTCTTGTACTGATTCAACCAAGGTAAAATGTGCCCTGGACTTGTGCTCTCACGTCCTTCCCCCCAAGGAGATGCGAGCCACTAATGCCAGAAAGAAGCATTTTTGTCAACTGGAAATACAAGTACACAGACTATAAGCCTGATTAGGTATATAAATGAAGGTTCCATCTTATGTTAGCTCAAGGTAATGAGAAGTATAACTTAGTGGTCATATAAAAATATTACAATTCTCCTAGAAAAGGTGGATCATGCCAAGGCCTCTGGCACTGATGCAATTTCAAACAGATTTATAATCATTAAAAGAAGACCCTGCAAAAGCTTTAGGGTGTATCTATAGGAGGGTCTATATTAAAAGACTGAAAAGGTGTTTCATTGAACACCTCTTGCTTGACACATAAAGAGTGAATGCACTAAAGTGCAAATGCTCAAAACAGCAATTTCTTACCCTGGGAAAGAAATCTCTTGGCCATCCCTGTGTGTTTGCCCATTTCCTCACTGTAGTGCGATCGCACAGTTGGTATATTTAGTTAGGGGGGTTGGGTGGTGTGGCGGCAAAGCCCCCCACATTGTTATGTTTATTGTTATGTATGTGTGTGTTTGTTTCTGCTAGTAATTTCTTTCCCAGTTTTGAGCATTCGCACTTTAGTGCGTTCGCTCTTTATGAGTCAACCAAGAGGTGTTCGATGAAACACCTCTTCGGTCTTTTAATATAGACCCTCTATAGGGCATGGTGTAGAAATGCTGGGATACAGTTGTCTGGAAATGAGCTATTTCCAAAACAATACACTGAAGTAACAAGACAAAAGACTACATTTAACAGTTACAGTACAATCAGTTTATTTCCTAGCACTGAAGAATTTATGGAAACACTGTTTCTAAATAATTTACACACAGAGGTGGAACAAAATTGGCATGCCAAGCATTTACCAACATGCAAATATAAAAAAAATGATCAAGTACAGTTAATGATATTGGGAATATAACAATTTAAGTGTCTATCCAGACTCATGGCATTTATTGACCTCTTTTCTGCTATCAATACAGCTAACTGTGAACTGCTGACCAGTAAACTGATTATAATTGGTAGAACTAGATCTCGTGTACATTGAATAGTGGTTTAGTTATAATGGCAGACAGTCTGGTCATTGAGACATCATAGTATATGGCAGAGGGGTACAGTCAAGGTCTATTCTGCTGCCTTTCATTTCTCTGTCTGTACATTTTGGATTGCATTTTATACATTTTATTGTTTGCATGTAGATGCCAATACATTTTATACATTTTATTGTTTGCATGTAGATGCCAGTATGTAGCCAGTAAAGAAAATAAGATGAACTCAAGCTGTTTTTGATGCTGACAGTCTTCAACTCCTCCTTTTCATCTTACTGAGGTGCTACAACTCCCGAGTATTTCTTTGTGCTCCTGTGCTTTCAGTCCAGTCAACTTCCAGGACTTTAGCCTAGTTTCTGTTGACCTCCAATCCTTTTCTGATCACTGCTCGCAGCTGACTGAGGCCACCAGTGGTTTATGGAGTGGGTCGTTTCACCTGGGATGACTTTGTAATCTCTGACTTTAACTCCATGCCCTTTCCATACAAGGAGAACATCTAATTGGGTTGCATGTTGACTACTTGTGTATGTGAGCTTGTGACTTCTGTTGTTGAATCATGTTAGCTAACATCAAGTCAATTGCCAGACAGAAGTCTAAAATGGTGTTCCTGCTGCATCACCTATGTGGATCCAGACAGTTCTCCTACTCTGTTTTGTATATGTCAATATGAGCAGTCAGTTCTCCATTAATCAGCACTGACTCATGTTATCCTGCTTTATCAACAACTGCTGTCTGAATGCACTCTCTTCCTCTGTGGAACATAGGCTGATATTATGAATACTGTCCTGTCTTGATATGCTCATGACAACCAGATACCAATCAATATCACTAATCCTGTTGATCTTTCACTGTCTTCATAAGACTGTCCTTCACCACAAGTCTAACACCATTTCTAGTCTGTTATCCCACAAAGTAGTGGGCTTTGATTCCAATGTCAAGTGGCTTTGTTGCACTGCCCTACCACCTTGTCTCCTGTCCCTTATGTCATCCAGTTCCAAGCTACAAACTGTCAGTGAACCTATATTCATGACTGACAGGTTAATTAGTTTTACGTCCAGCTTTCACTCAACAAAGCTATCTTAAGGTACTGGACACCAAAAGCTTATTTACTCAGGGCTGCTGGGTTTTATGGCACATGCTGGCCAAAGAGGCATATAGGCCCTTCCAACCATTAGCATGGGTCTCAAGTGTAAGTCAGGTCATCATCCCATTTAGCACTGATAAATACCCATGATAAGTTTTGGTGACATTACTCAAATGTGACCAAATTACCTAGAGACAATTTTGCACCACAGAATGGCTAGCCCTGACATAGCATGCAGTCTGTGGTCAGTGCTTTCCTTTCTAGAGGATACTATGTAACATACTTTATGCTTAAAGCAGTTGGACTTCTTAACTCTTCCCCTGATATGTACCACCTACAGCCTGTGCTGCTGACCTTTCCCCATTCACTTTTGGGTGAGTTTGAGATGGAAATGACCAGTATGTTTTTGAGATGAATTTCACAGACATGAGGAGAGCATGGAAACTCTACACAGATATTAACCAAAGGTCAGGATCAAACCTTGTACTTTGTGCATGGCAGTTGAACAACTTAAGAATTTTTCAACCCATGTCCTGCAAGATTAAATATTCTTCTGGAATTTATTATTTTCCTGTTGCTCCTTAAATGTAACAATATTCCATCACTAAAAGCTAAACGCTTTAAACAGTGCCTCGGAAAGAGAAAACCCTATTTAGAAAAGTTACTAACTCAATAAAAGTAAGTACTAGTACACTGCACAAACAATCTTTCATGACTTTCCACAAAGTATGAGTTTCATCACTTATGTCTAATATTGTTGTTAGTAGGTTTATGTACCCTTGGAAAATGTTTGCTATCTGAGTATATTTCATCCACTAAAAGAAGGAGGGAATTTATGTTTGTACAGATCTGGCTTTTCTTGTTCATCTAACTGTTTTTGAGACTGGGTGTTGCAAGTTTGCCTTTTGGGTGTTTGAAGTTTATCTTTTGCCTCTTCATAAGAGTAGTATACCTTAAAATACTGGCATTACTTCTGTTACTTAATATTACTGTCCTTTTGGTCATCAAAAGTTTTATTATACCATCACTAAAAGCTTTATCCTGTCTACAAAAGTTAGTACCTCATCAAAAGTAAGCGCCATTACTCTGGAAAAAAGAATCCCTTGATATTGTTGGTACATATTATTGGTGTCACCATTTATGTTTAATATTCTTGTTTATGGGTTTATGTACCCTTGGTTAATGTTCAGTATTTGAAGATGTTTCATCCATTACAGAGGGCTTCCATTTATGCAGATCTTTCTTGTATTTTTATCTGTTTTTGAAATTTCAGTGTTAGGAGTTTAAATGTATGCCTCTTTATAAGGATACTATGTCTGAATGGGATTTTCCCCTTTTCTTCACTGCCTTATTTATCATATCCCAGTTCATGGAATATATACAATTAATGGCAGAAGTTAATGACGTGCCATCCTGTTGAGTAGGATATTATCTTGTAGAAAAAGAACAATTTCTCTAGGCCAGCATAATTATGGAGGAAGAAGAAAAATTAAATTTACAGAGGATTAATTGTTCCCCTTTCTATGTCACTATGCAACTTTTGGGTGGGGCTCTCCTTTGTCTGCATGTTTTCTTCTCTTCTGTTTTCTTAAAGGCGTACTGCTGTATATTGACATATTTGAAAAAACAGCTTTCACTGTATTTGGCTGTAATGGAATATAAGTGCTAGACATATTATTTGATGATGTGCGGCTCAGTGAATGGTTCCCATAATGATACTAGGTTGACTGGTCTGGACTCATGGCAGTTCTGTCTTTTGCCACTTACTGAATTTCTGTGTAAATTTGAATTGCAACTTTTGGCACCACCTTCTCCACAGGGAAAATTCATTTTCAACAGTTATCGTTTGTTGCTATAATGACCGTTTAGTCTTTGACCCCTTGATATCGGTATGATGTCTATCTGTAGGCCCCAATTGTTGGATCATCAATGCTCACACAACTGTTGCTTTGAGGTTGCTGAGATGATTGAGAATGAGCACCTCCACAACCTACAGTATTCTTCCCAGGTTATGTGATGATGATAATTTTAAACTTAATGTGAAAATATTCAGAAGCAAAATATTTGGATGAGAATGTCAGAAAGCAGGGTTTGTGGTGGTGGTGATATAACAGACCCCCCACCCCTAAGACCTACGCTCTCATGCATTAATGATAAACCTGTCCTCCAGCAGTCTCTGTTTGAGCCTAGCATCAATGGTTAGTAACTGTACTCTACCACTGACCTATATCACTCTGTGGTTATTGCCCCTTACATCTATCATCACATCACTTTCATCCTGTATTACCCTCCTCTCATCATGATTGAACCAGCTTTGGACTGAGAACCTGTCCCTCAATGTCTACACTGTTCTGATTTCATTATCCCTATTGCAGTGGCTGTAATCCAGTTTGTGCATAACGTTATTAAAGGGTTTTTCATGTTAAGGATATGTGTCATTAAGGATGCTGGGTTAAGATGAACAAACAAGACTAAATAAAGATCTAATGAAATTGTGTTCCCTTCTGACACTTACAATGGGAAATCCCCGAAGAGGACAAAAAACATCAGTATATGATAGATTCATGGTAAGAGTACGTATTTGGGGGTGGGGGTGGATTACAACCAGTGATAATGATAAAATGGAGGAACTAGTGTCTTCTGAACAGGTACTAGTCTAGATATTACTATAGGATTACACAGGAAGGCATGCAGCCCTATCAGTGTCCTTTATTTGTAAGCAGCAAGCAAATGTATTTATAGTATGATTAAAACAAAGGAATATGCTATTGAAGAGTGCCTGTTAAAAAACACTGAGCATGTTATTTTGATCAAGGATCTTTGTAGTAATAGAATACAGGTGTTCTGCATTCTCTAAAAGTCCACATGATTCTCTATACAAACGATGTATGGGTGTACCTGTGCCAGTAATAAAACCCATTTCAGAAATATAGTTCCAAACATTATTGGCCCTTTAAGATGGGGAGTACCCTTAAATATTCATCATCTTAAATTATGCCACCATGCCCCAGGAAATGATTCCTATGTGAATGATGCTAAGGCCAACAATAATAGAGAATTACTTTGCAGTTATACTGAAAAACCCAAGAAGATCCTGCCCAATTCAAAGATCTAGTTTTGTGTCTTGGGTGATGGCAGTATTGTACTTTAGTGCTGTGACCATAAAGAACATAAGCTTTGTGTACAACCCAAAGATAATGACCCCTTCAGAGAATGCTTTAATAAGACAATGAAAGTGATCCTGCATAAGGTAAATGACAAGGGGGAGCATGAAACAAATATCTGCCTTACGTTCTGAGGGAGGAAGGACAGTTTTTCACTATGGCTCTCCTATTTAAGATTAAATGGATGCCAGCCTGGGAAACTGCTGGATATAACAAAAGAAGTGTAACAAAAGGAATATAAGGGGAAGAAAGGATGTCTCATCACACTGTAGTGGAGAATGTGAGCCAAATGCAGAAGAAGCTGGACACTATACTATTAGTGTAGTGAAGAATGTGGGCTAAATACAGAAGAAGCCAGACACTATACTACTAGTGTAGTGGAGAATGTGGGCCAAATGCTGAAGAAGCTAAACACTATACTACTAGTGCAAATGCTCCATCATAACACAGACCTGGAATCTTAACATTAGCCAACATTACTCCCTCCTTACATCTGTGATTGCGATCTTTTAAAATGGTTTAACAAGCACCATGGACAACCAAGTAATTTTGCCTGTACAGCCATTTCTGAACACTGGTGGCATCACTGCATGATTATCTCCTTGCCTAACTCAGTGTCTTGGTATTGACAGTCACCCAGTCCCCAGGTTCAGAGGAGGTAGTAAGGGAGGTGAATAGTTTGGAGAGGGATGAGAAACTGAAAACATGGCTCTGGCCCTGGATCAGAGGTTAATTGGAAGATACTCCTTAGAGGTTAAATGCTGAACTCTTAAGTGGGCCTGGCAAGTCTCTTAAAGGTAGTATAGTTTTGTGTCCAGTCAGTTCACCATAGGATCTCAAGAAAAAAGTGGCTTATGTTGAGTAAAATAAGACTGTGGCTTTGCTGAAGCCAGAAGTGGAAGACAATTACATATCAGAAAGTGCTTTTGTTGCTGTAAAAACTGTACAGGAAGAGGTCTGTGTGTATGACTGAAATGGCTCCTTCTTTGGAAATGAGAAGACACTGTGGAACTACATTTGCTAACTTAAATGGGAAAACCAGTATACTGAGTTTGTGAAAAGGGACTTAACAGAAATAGAAACTTACTAAATTGTAAGTGACTAGGTCACTGGTATACTGCAAAGTATTTTAATCTGTTCTATATCCATTGCTGAGTAAAAGTACCCCAGCATTTAAGTTTTGATTTGAACAGACAATGTAAATAATAAAGACAATTTTGATTTTCAAAGTGTTGTCCTACATGCAGTGTGTGGTGGTCACTAGGGGGCTGTGGAATTTGAAACATAGTTGACAAGAAAAAATGCTACTTGTATACTGCAATACTTTACGATTATTGTAATCTGTTATTTTTCTATTATTGTGCGAAAAGAGACTTCAGAGAAATGGAAACTCACTAGTTGCAAGTGAATAAGTCACTGGTATACTACAAAGTACTTTAATCTATTTTATACCCATTGCCGAGTACAAGTAACCCCAGCATTAACATTTTGATTTAAAAAGACTATGTAAATAAGACAGCTTTGCTTTTTCAAAGAGTTATTTTATATGCAGTATCTGTTTTTCCCTAGGTGTGGTGTGTATGTATGTGTGTGTGTGTGTGTGTGTGTGTGTGTGTGTGTGTGTGTGTGTGTGTGTGTGTTCTGAATAATACCAAAAGACAAGGTGCCAGCCTTGTCAGAGTAGGTTTGTGTATATTATGGTTATTTGTTAAAAAGAATGTTTAAAGGCCATTAAATGGAATTTGATTCTGTGTGTAATGCATAAAAAAATCATTAAAGAGCCTTAAGAGATATTATATTGATCTGGCTAGATGCAGCTTTTCCTTCGGGCTATTCTTTAAAAAAAAAAAAAAAAAAAAAAAAAAAAAGTGGCCACAAGCAACTGCAAATCTGCAGATTCCATTACACATCACCTCCTTTTCTGAAAGCAGGATAACTCAGAAAAATGTTGAGACTTGCAGTGGATGTCCAGTCTTTTCTAGTGGCAGAACACATTATTTTAGAAGTCTGTTACTTGCGCTGTGCAGAGCTTTCTTCTGCAGCATTCCAATATGAAATAAAACTTAAGAGGTATGAAGCTCTTTCTGTAAAATTAAAACTGATTTTTTTTGTCTTTCCCACAGCTTTAGCTTGTATCTAAATGAATGAAGAGGAAGTCATTTATGCAATGTAATATAATTATTTACAAAATTATTTTGCAAACCAGAGAGGCAGTGTAGATAGTGGGAGAGGTCATGGCTGTAAGGCTGGAGGTCTGAGGTTAAATTTTAACACTTCCACTTTCACACCTTATTCCCCTAAGAAGTCATCTTCTTTGTCTGGCAGGTCACTACCCCATCATCCTTTGCAATAATGAGAAGGGACTTAAGAGGCAGTAAGAATACTTCCTGAACAAAAAGAAAGGAATATTTAACAAATGCTCCTGTTGCACATCAGTAGTAACTGCCTGGCAGTGTAAACATTGTCACTGGATGATTTTGTCATATTGATTAATGTTGATCTTAAACCCCAACCCATACAAAATCGGGAAAAGAAGGGTGAATGATGATAAATAGTATTATTACAGCCATATTTTCATAATCAAAACATAAAACATATGTCCAGTATAGCTGAAGCCAGTGTGATCTCCATTTGACTTATTTAAAATCAATAAGCCACTTGGTTGTGTAATTACTAGTGATCAGTGTAATAGTGTTATCAAATCAAATGCTATCTAGGACATCACCCTTGCAATCCTTAAAAAATATCACATTTAGAACTGGGGGACCTTTACAAATGAGTATACAATTTGTTAAATGTGGATCGCTCTTTAGGGCATTAATTGGTCACTTTGTAAATTTTTTTCTGAACTAATTAAGGATTTGAATCTGAATTATAAAAACTTTTGAATTGTCAGGAGGTATGACTGGTAATTTTTCAGGTATCACTTGCACATTATTTGATTGTTCATTTATATTTGTTTAATTGTAGTATGTGATGCAGTGTGTTTATAAGGAGGCTTTTGAATTTACTCCATTGCTCTTTGGGCTACCAGTTGCTGTTTTTGAAGTGTGGTATTTATTATTTATATTGATATAAACAGTGTTTTTTTTAAGAAATATTTATTAGGTTACATGAACTGATTATGTTCTGCATATGTTTCTGTTTAAGAAAACCCTCCAGCACTTACTGCAGTTGTGTGCGCTCATATTACTTCCTCGGTCGGTTACTGTAAGAAGTTTCATCTAGGAATTCCTAATGTGCAACTTGACCAAATGGTGCTTGTTCCGTACTGGTACTAGTACAGCCAGTTACCTTTGTCCGGTTCTGTGGAAACTGCATTGACTGCCAGTCCAACCTTGTATAACTTTTAAAGTTTTAGTTACTGGGTACTATTACCTGCATACCTGAAGAAGGTCCTCATCCCTTACTGCCCGGATAGGCCATTGCACTATTTCTCTTTGGAGTTGTTGGATGTTTCAGTGAGCAAGGCATTTCTCATGCTGGCCAGTTTTCAAGGGTTCATAAAGATATACCTTTACTAGTTTTGTATAAGCTATTCCATGAAGATATCACTTTTGCATATTTCACTTTTTCTGCCTCTGATTTTTCTGCTATGCTTGCTGTGTATTGATACTATTATCTGTTTTTATTATGCAGTGCTGGTTATAATTGCTTTAAAAGATGTACATGACTTGTTGTAGGAAATGGGAACATTTCCAGTTGACCTGAACTGCAAATGTGAATGGAACTACAAGGAAAATCCTTTGTATAAAAAGGAGAGGAGAAAACTGCTAAACAGAAAATGGCCCTAAGAGTTATTTGATTGTTTTTCATGTATATTGTCTCAGAGGCCTATGTACTGATACAATGAGACTGGTGGCATTACACTACATGCATGGAACATGATCAGGTAATGCTTTTCTTTTATCCCCTTGCATTATCCCACTATTTTGTTCCTTAGAGTAGGGCTGGTCTTATCTATCTGGTTTATCCTGTGCTACACTGGTTAGCAAAAACTCTTTTTAACAAACTTAAAGCTGTGAAATGCATCAGCAAAGGCAATGGATGGTATCCAACTACCTGACAAGGAACTCTGCATGAATACATGTCAGACATAAGTGTTAGTTTCACACATACTAAGGAACTGTTTAACTTGCTGTCTTACAGGTATTGTCATCTTCTCTTCAGTCGAAAAAGACTCTACTTTTTACCTCCCCACCTTTTTTAAATAAAGGACTTAAGTGCACATTTATTTTTAACCCCTCCCACAAGTACATCCACTCATCATGCAAAGAATCTGAGGTATATGTAAGGACCACCTGGACATTATTTTCTTACTCTTTTCCTTTTTCTGATTTGACTTTAAGCTTTACCCGTTTATCTCTACTCTCTCCACTCTAACTTACCTTCTTTGCTTTTTTTCCTGATTGTTTTCTGACTGTCTTCCTTACTTTGTCTGATCCCGCTCCGTTCACCCTATGGGCTCACTCCGCTCCCCTACCCTGCCCCCAAATCTCACCCTCCCCCAGACCTCCTACACTTATACTTCCCTAACCACTCCCACCTCTTTACCTCTCCAATCATACTTTATCCCCTCCCCTATTTTTTCTTTCATTTGCCATACACCTACTCCTCTACCACATACATAACTTCCCCCTACTCCTCCTCTACACACTTTATTTTCTATTTCCCTAGCTTCCATTCTATTACCCTCTCATTATGCCTTCTCCTCAAACCTCATCTTACTTAAAACTAATCTTCTTTTTCACACCTTTTCCTCTCCTTCTATTACCCTACTTACTAACCTCTTACGAACATGTTAGCATCAAAGTACCACACTCCCTCTCTCAACATACTAGATCTCCTCCACAAAACACATTTCAACCTTTCTCAAACATCATTTCCTCCCCCAGCTACCTTCTTCCAAAATTTCACAGAAAGTTCCACCTTTTCTACTCTTATCAGGTAAACAGAAACTCTTTACACATCCTCTCCAAACCCTCGGACCTAATAAAAAGACTTCTTCTATCTCTGCTAGCAGGCGACACTCATCCCAACCCTGGCCCAAACAAAACTGCTACTATAAACCCCTTCTGTCCCCCTCCCTTATGCCCAAATATACCCACCAAACCCCCTAACCCTCTCTCCATTGCTCACCTTAACATCTGTAGCATTAATAACAAAATGACCCACCTCCTTGCCCTGCTAGACATACACTCTTTTGACATCCTATGCCTATCCAAAACCTGGCTCAAACCTGCAACCTTAGGCAGGGAGATCACTCCCCTGGCTACAACATCTACAGACTTGCCTGTCAAGCCAAAAAATGTGGTGGGATAGCTATCCTTTACAAAAATGGCTTACAAATTACTGTATTACAAGGAAAACCTCCCTCTATAAGTAATGCAGAAATCCTTATCTCCAAACTCCAACTTAATCCACACAAGTCCATCTATATAATCTGCACCTACATTCCCCCTGGAAATAATATCAGTACTCTAGAAGAGATCCTTAGCCGGCTTTCTATTTGATTTCCACAAGAAACCATAGTCCTCGGCGAAGTCAATATAGACTGGAAAACCTGCACTTCAGTAGACCCTCCCACCCTCTTAAATCTTCAAGGTTTTTCTCAAACCATTCAAACCCCTATCAGAACCAGCAAAACTGAAAACAAAATAAGCATATTGGACTGGATTCTGATAAATAGGCACCACCAAACTTATACAGACTTAAAACTACCCCCCCCCAGCCTAACTAAATACAAAATGGTCAGAATTAATAAAAACCTTAACCTTGAAAGCTTCCTTACAGAACTGAATGCTTGCAACTGGTCTCCTCTTAAACAACTGCCACTGGATGATGCTGTAGCTTACTTCAACTCGAAGTTCCTTTCTATTTTACACTCTTATGTTCCCTTAAGATCTATCAGATCAGCTCAAAACCTGCCCCTTGGCTTTCAAAAGATACAAAGCATAAAATTATTCTGAAAAATAAACTCTGGACCAAATTTCGCAGCACTAAAGACCCCACCCACCAACTTAACTTGAGACAAATAAGAAATGCCACTAAAAAAGCTGTTCTACTAGACAAAATAAACTACTACTACAATTTACAACAAGCTAACCAACAAAATCCTCACAAGTTCTGGGCAGGAATAAATAGTCTCTTAAAGCCTGGCCACTCTGACACCTCATGCCCCAAAGGTACTCCTCAAAACAACCCTAAACTAACTGCTGATACCTTCAATACCTTTTTTTCTGAAACTGTCCAGTCCCCAGCTAATCAACTAGGCCCCAATATGTCCTCTCAGTCCAGCTCCTCTAACTCCTCAGTTCCCTCTTTTCTACTGCATCCAGTACCTACATCTCTTATCTGCTCTCTTCTCTAGAAACTAAAAACCTTCTCCCCTTCTGCTGACCATCTATCAGCTCAGTATCTAAAAACTGCAGCCAACCCATTAGGCTATCCCATTTCCATTCTGATTAACAGAACCATTGTTGAAGGCTTCATTTCTTCGGTCTGGAAAATGTCACATATCATTCCCCTGCATAAAGGTGGAAACTCAACTGAACTCTCTAACTACCGACCCATAGCCCTTCTCTTCCCCCTAGCTAAAATCATGGAAAAATGTGTCCAAAAACAACTTATTAAACACCTATTAAATAACAATCTACTAGCTGACTGTCAACATGGCTTCCGACCTTTCCACAGTACCACTTCAGCCCTCCTTTTCTTCACTGACCACATCAACAAAAATCGAAACAATAGTTTACTCACATCTGCTCTCTTTATAGACCTGTTCAAAGCCTTCGATATGGTTAATCACCATATTCTGATAAATATACTTTAAACTTTTGCACTCGACTCTAGTGGTTTGAGTCAAATCTGCATAACAGACAACAGGCTGAGTTCTGGCAAAATAACTTATCCAACCTCCTTCCCATTACACTTGAAGTACCCCAAGGCTCCGTACTTGCCCCCTTCTGTTTTCTGTTTTTATTAATGATCTTCATACCAGTATTCCCTCTGCAACCTGTATACAATACGCTGATGATTCTACTTTGATTTGCTCTGCCTCATCCTCCTCTGAACTGCATTCCATCACTCAACAGACTTTCAAAACTGTTGAAACTTGGTTTCTAAAACATTGCTTAATCTTAAACCCCAAACAAACCAGACTGTTACTTTTCTCCCTGGCCTGTAAATCCTCTCGACTCAACTTCTCTCTCCTGTCTAATAATAGTACCATCATATCACCTGATCCTTCCACCAGGCTCCTCGGAGTTGAGATAGACAACAACCTATGCTTTGACTCTCACATTAACAACACTATAAAAGTAGTTAACAGAAAACTAGGCTCCCTGTATAGAATTAACCCATTTCTTATACCTCTTGCTAAAACTACCATTGCCCATTCACATCTGATATCTACCCTACTTTATGCCTCCCCATTTACACTTATCTGTCCAAAATTAACCTCTCCAAACTGGCAGCCACATACAACAGTATTGCCAGATTTGCCTCTAGCTCTACTTTTAGAACTCACCACTGCTTAAATCTAAAGCAATTAGGATGGCTTGAGCTTCAAAATCTGATCTTATTTCATCAGCTATCCTTAGCCCATAAAATCCTCTATAAACCTAACAACACCCCTATTCTCAAGAAATTTATCTCACCTTATTGCAACCTCAAAAGCCTATTTTCTTCTAACAAACTTCTTATATCAACTTGTAAATCCAATAACTTGGCA
>NC_056739.1:200764364-201002432 GCF_019279795.1 Protopterus annectens
AAAATAGGTGGGTATTAGTTCTGCATTGGCAGGAACAACTAAAAGCTGCCCAGCAACTAATAAGATTCAGCTAAAATAATTTTTGGAAGAACTGGGTCATGCACTACAGTGGGTAACAGTAAGAGGGAGTAGTAGGACTTCTTGGTAATGGAAGCCAATATTCTGCAGAAGATAAGTGGCGAAAAGGAAATGGGGCAAGTAAAGAACAGATAATAAGACTGGAAAAGGAGAAAAATAGGTGAATAGTAAAGGATACGTAGGTAAGAATAGGAGGACCTAGGTTCAAACACAGGACACAAAAACTAAAGCAGGAGGGTGGAAGTAAGTAGCAGATGCTGGCTCACATCGGAAAGGTGTTCAACAACAGCAACAACAACAAAATGCTGCTCACACTTCATGGGGAGGATGACTGGACTGATGGCGTCAAGTTACAACACTTGTGGACTACTTTATTACTATATTTTAGCTTTTAACACAATGGAATACTGATTCAATGTACCATTTTTAGGCTGCCAGAGATTACATTAGTAAACCATTTTAGAAAGATAAAATAAATGGACTACAATAGGAAACAATATCTTGGTTCAAACGATAAATGAAGGCACTGCTCCTAGGTAGATCTTAACGCTCGGTTTATTAATAAGTACATACACAAACAGCGTTTTCGCCACACTAAACAGGTAGCTTCATCAGAGGTAAAAAGCAGCCTTCATTTATCATTTGAACCTTTGTGTTCACTGGTTTGTCAGCTGTCTTGCTGTTTTCTGAGTTCTGTTTTCTGAGTTAGGAAACAATATCTTGGTAGAACAGACATTTCATGGATAAAACAGAGATTATATACCTGAAAAAATGTTGCATGTGCACAGATTCAGTAAAATAAATGGATTCCTTTAGTAAAATAAAACAATATCTGAGAAGCTGCTTATTCATCTCCATACATAAATTGTGCATAATATAATCTGTGGAGAAGGGGGCTGGATGGGTAATGCTTGCCAGTATATGCTACGTGAACGTGCAGGTGAGGGGTGGAAAGTGGACATGGAAGAGGGCAGAAGAAAAGTTGAATGAAGAATTGTGTACAGCAGTCTATGTATATCATTAGAAGGAGAGGCACAGGGCAGGAGCACACTTTTATGTTACACTTATGTTTCGGTACTATTTCCCAGATTTAGTTTACTTCAGTGGTGTAAAAGTACAGGGGGTGCTTGCCCCCCTGAATTTTTTTTTCATGTTCTGTCTTTCAATCTTCAAAAACTACACTGCACTATTTTTTCTCTTTTAAGCATCTAGTATTTGAAGAGGCATTTGTGCATCAAATACTCAGTAAGGGCCCTCTTTACCAATGAGAAGAAATTCCCTGTGATTCAGGTAGTTCACCAGAAATTTACCAAAACAAATGATCTCCCATAAGACTGCCATTTATTCCCACTGGCATACATCCCAAATCCTGTTTCCAAGGTAATTTTCTCTCTAGACTTCTCTGGCACTGCTTTGACAATTATTTTGCATAACATATTAGCATGTGTGACATAGAGGAATATAGACTTCTCTATGGAGTAGGTGACCCCAGCTCTTGTCACTGATGAAACTGGAAAGGAAGAATGAGTGTAGTCATCCTGCTGGAAAATGGTAGGGTTGCGCCATCTGCAAAATTCATAGGCCCCATGGATGCAAATAAGTATTCCTGGAGTAGGTGTTGGTTTACTAAGCCAATGACTGGTGGTAGCCTTCTAAATGAGTGTAAAGGAGGGTACAGTCACACTAGGAAAGACATTCCGTGTTTCCATGAAGATTTAGTTTGCCTTTTTCCCTATTCATGGGGTGGAATATAACATTTGCTATCACAGACAGGATACCAATAAAGTCAAAAACACCCTTACGGCTATCTGAATGAAAGACCTCCCCATCAGCTTTCCCCAATACCAGCTGAAATTATTGGGTTAAGGGAATGCATAGGTGTAACTGGATGCTGGCGCAGGGGTAGAAACATCATAGAAAAGTGTATGTGTCTATACTGTTCTACCTTCATTGTTCCTGGCTCAGACCCATCCACTGAAAAGGATCTCTGACCCCTGTTTGCTTACCTACTTAATAAATGAGATACTCAAGATATACTGGTAATACAAATAGACAGAAAAATCAATGTTTTTGCTTTAGCTTGTACAATGCAGTAGAAAAATTGATACAGATTATGCAGTATTAAAATAGTAATGTTGTAGAAATGAGAATGCGATAATACAAATATACCATATTATCTAAATTTTCACTGTGTAAATTTGAGTATAAAACAGTTACAAACTGCAAAATAACTGGTATGCCAGTATTTGAGGTATGCATTAATATACATATGTTTTATGCAAGGTAAGTTGTATATGAAAAATAAAAACATCTCTCTTTGTTGTAAGAATAAAAGTACTTTTGATATAGTAATATAATATAGCAACATAGTACATGTTATATAACTAGCAATGCATATGTACAAGTCATTCAGATGTTGATAAAATGCACACTGATAAAGTATTTATTACATGTCTGTGCAAGAACACAAGATTATTTTTTATATAAATTATTAGAAGAAAAGCAAGCAGATGCAACATTCTTCTGCGGAATATTGTAGTGATCAACAGACAAAGTTGTATAGCTATTTGACAACACAGTCAGTTTTCTGAAAAATATTTTTTATTGCACACCTACTTCCTTCTTTCCTAAGCTGAATCACCTTACTGACCATGACAGAAGCTGCTACAAGACTGTAGCCAATTATTATCATGAGTGAAAAAGTGATCTATACAAGCACATAAGGCATGGAAGGTGCCTACAATGTATGGTGATGCAGGGGTCCTAAAGGATTACAGAGCTGTAGTCCTTGTTTCCTACCTTAAGCATGGCTTAAACGTGAGCATACTATTAACACTTATGTTGTTTTTTTAAGGCTATAAAAAATCTGTATGAAGGGAAGAGAACTGAGGTGTGTCAGTGTATTTGTTGGCTATGCATTTATTTAACTGCAAGACAGTAGCTTTTGGGGTCCATTAGAAATTGATGGATATGGTTATTTTTGGCTCAGCCTTGGCTGAATAAATCTGCTTGCTGAAACCACAGGCACACACAATTTACATATAAAATACACAGATATATATATAGATAGATACAGACATAAGTAGATGTCGCCTTAATGTTCACAGGTTTGATTCTTATCTTTAGGGAATTTGACTGTTTAAAATGGTCCATAAGGGTAGCTAGCCTAGTACTTGCCTATGAACTTCGACTATCTCTCTCTCTCTCTCTCATATATATATATATATATATATATATATATATATATATATATAGATACAGAAGCACGTTTTATATTCATATATATATATATATATATATATACAAAAGCACGTAATATATATAAATACAGAAAGATGTAATGTGTGTATATATATATATATATATATATATATATATATATATATAGAGAGAGAGAGAGAGAGAGATACAGAAGCACGTAATATATACATATAGATAGATACAGAAGCGCGTAATATATACATATAGATAGATACAGAAGCACGTTTTATATACATATATATATAATATATATATATATATATATACATATATATATATATATATATATATATATATATACATATATATATATATATATATATATATATATATATACATATATATATATATATATATATATATATATACACAAAAGCATGTAATATATATAAATACAGAAAGATGTAATGTATATATATATATATATATATATATATATATATATATAGAGAGAGAGAGAGAGAGAGAGAGATACAGAAGCACATAATATATACATATAGATAGATACAGAAGCGTAATATATATATATATATATATATACATATATATATATATATATATATATATATATATATATATATATATTGAGAGAGAGAGAGAGAGAGATACAGAAGCACATTTTATACATATATATATATATATATATATATATATATATATATATATATATATATACAGAAACATGTAATTTAGATTGCAAGCATAACAAAGATTTATTTATTAACAGTTTAACTGTTTAACTAGTTTTGCTCATCTTGATCCTCTCCAGCCATGACCTGATCTCATTTGAGACAACAGTAAGCAAGGTGATATAAGCCATTTGTTTAGCATAGTGCCCTACAGTTAATTAAATACTGTGTTTTCAGTTGGCACTGGTGTTACAGAAAGCTCAGATTATATGACAAATTGCCTTGGAATAATAACACTAACATTTCAAAAAGCATCTGGTGTTGCTTAGCTGAAACTTACTGTATGGTCATTATTTGCCACTTCTATTAAAAAACACAATATAGTTCTGTCTTTCAATCTGAAATCTAGTTGCTGTATATTTAATAATAATAATAATAAAAAACAGATAAAAATGGTCTTGTATGTTATACAGAAATTATACCAATAACATATGAAGAAAGCATATTTAATATTCGGTATGGTTCCATATGTTGCAGGGTTACTATAACAAATCTGAAATATGGCAGTTACTCTAAAAGGACCTGCTTGTACTTAAACACAAAAGAGGGCATTTAGTTAAGAAGCAGTAGACACCCCTTTCAGGACTTTCTTATGCATTTTACAACAATATTATGACATGAAAGATCAAATTACTCAGTTTGAGATGATGCACTCTGTTGTTCAGTACATGCAGCTAGATACTGATACACCGTAGCTGTAGCATTTTTTAAATGGAGTGACACCATGTCAAAAATAATGGCTGCAAATGAAAAGGGGTGAAATAGAGGGGGGAAGCTACTGCAGGCACACATGAACAGTTAGAATGCACAGCAGAAGAGTAAATAATTTTTTGGAAGGATATGTCTAGATTTTCATAAATTAATGACCCAAATTCTGATAAATGTGAAGAAACAAACTGATAGGGATGTGGAACAGAAGGAGAATATAGAAACAAACCAGCAAGTTAGAAAAGGACCAGGGAGACTAATTCTCAAAAAAGAAATGTGTGATAATGACTTTTGGGAAATTGCCCAACCAAGCTAATCACTCCATCCACAAAACACCTCTAAGAGTTGACCCGATGGCTAGGGATCTGGGAACATATGTAGACAGTAATATGCCTTTTGACCAACATGTAAAAAATACAATAAGAAAATCATTCTGTGTCACTCAACTCATAAACAAGAGTATGTCGTCCAGGTCCAAGGAAGTTATAGTACCACTCTGCTCAGCCCTTATCAGACCCATTATTGAATAAGATGCCCCCTTTGCAATGTACCTAAAAAAGGCACTTAGAATAGCTGGAATGCCCTCAGAGGTTCCTCACCAGGACAATCCAGAGTAGGAGTACTCTGTCCCACACAGATCACCTTAAGGCGCTATCTCTGTACTCGCTCTCCTACAGGTTACTGAGAGGTGATTTATACCTGGCATATAAGGCTTCTTCAAATCCAGCTCTGATGGATCTCTTGTACATCTGCAAAACATTACCAAAAATACTAGCTCTAAGGGCCTAAACTTTGCCTGCTGTCTACATAGAACTACTACAGAGACCAATATGTGTCTCAAAGGATCCCTATACTATAAGCTCCAGATCTACATATAGCAGAATTCATCTATGAACCTATTCAAATGAAATCTTGATCATTGGATGCGAAATCACAAATTCATCCCTAGTGAGGCCCTTATGAATGTGATGTTCAGAGTATGACAGTAAGTAAATTAATCCCGAACTGACATTCTCCCCCTATACACAACCCTTAGCTACCTCTTTACTAACACCCCACCATATAGGTGTCCAAGAAACTCTGGCGCAAAACTGGGTTGGGTTATAAGGTTAAGCTTGTAGAGGTGGTGGTTAGCCTAGTATATACCTATGAACCTGTGAGGTAACTTCTTATTTTGATTTTTGCCCCACATCTCTCTGTGGCCATAATGTCTCTAAGTCCTATTATCCCATTTGTCCCCCTAACTTTAGGGATGCTAGGACAATCGGGGGCGGACAACAGGCAAGAATCCTGACAGCCACCCACTGGGGTTTAGGAGATTTTCTGAATGCTCCTAATAGTCACCTGATGGCCAAAAGGTGCATAACACTAGCTGCTACAATGGATCTTTGCAGGTGCTCCCTTACACTCTATCACTGCTGAGGGGTGTGTGTGTGTGTGTGTGTGTGTGTGTGTGTGTGTGTGTGTGTGTGTGTGTGTGTGTGTGTTTGTGTGTGTGTGCATATATATATATATATATATATATATATATATATATATATATATATATGTGTGTGTGTGTACACATTTTCAGACTCTTGACCCCACAACTCTAGAGAAGAACCCCTATAGGCCAGGTCCTTGTACCATTTGATGTTCACACAGTAGAGCTCTGTCAACACCCCCCCCCCCCCGATAGGAAAACCAGCATCCACCACTTACTCCCTCCACCTTGTCTACTAATCAAAACAAGATTGTCAGGGGTATAATCTTGGCCAGCACCTCTAGGCTGTGGTGATAGCCCATCAAAGAGGTGAAGATAATTCCAATCAGTTCAATTCAAAAAGCTAAAAAGTTGTTATAAAATGTCTGAATTAGGAAAATTAGAAACAAGAGAATCACGGGGGAATGGAAAACTTGATATAGAATAAAGACCAAGAAAAAATTTGAAAGCAGGAGAAAGAAGGGAGTGTTTAAAAACTAAAATGATAAAAAAACAGAAGAAAAGAAATCATGGAGAGAGACACACATGGTAACAAAGCAATGGAAAGGGAAGAGGGCAAAATACACATATAAATAAGTGTGCTGATAAGAAAGGTAAGGAAGAAATTAAAAAGAAAATATATGGCAGAAAGAAGAAAAGGTAGCCTTTATGACAGACTAAAATGCATGCAAGCAAGTGCATGAAATTACAAAATCCAGATTATAAGGAAAGATTTTAGGTCATGATGAAAATGGAGGGCAAACTAGCATAATGAGTGCAAGGAGAGAAATATATAAATAGTAGAAGAAAAAAGAGGTCCTAACAGTGGAATTAATTGATACATGTATTAGTAAGAAACCACAGAAATGCACAGATAAGAATACAGAGAAAAGGACAGAGAAAATGTATTAAAGGTAAAGGTAATGTATTCTTTGAAAAAAAAAATAAAAAACAGAAGTTGAAAGAAACTAAATAGTATATGATGGTAAGAACCACAAGACGATGAAAGTCTAGGAGAAAAACATGGAAATGACAATTAGTGTATGTTAAATAAAGATAAAGCAGTAAAAAAATATCAAAAATACAACTATTTCAGAAAGTAAAACTAAAATTTAGAGATCACTTGTTTGTGAAGACACATGCACAGAAGAACCAAGGAGCTCTCTCAGACACATGTGCTGAGCATATAACTTGCTTGCAAAAACTAAGCATGTGAAAAAATGCATCAGAACTAAAACCACGGTAATACAAACAAAAAACAATGATTTCATAACAAGCCCACCAGAAAATACCGGGAATATTTTGTCAGAAATAAATGAATTTTGTACATCACGAGGCAAAAACAATTAGTGATAACAGGTATCTTACCAATGATGCCACTACATAATTTGAGAAAGGGGTAAATATACGCTTGTATCTGAAGAGATAAATGCATTATTAACAAGGAAATATTTGTGTACATGAGGTAATTTATAAAATAAACAGTGTCAGCATGGAAAGAGATGGTCAACAGTCCAAATTACTTTGCCAGGGATGGTCTGCGCCTCTCCCCTCTAGGATTCTGAATATTAGCTAAAACATTCTCCTCCCCAATAGAGCCTTCTTTAGGCAATGCCAGACTGAAAGTACTTCTGACATAGCTAATGGATGAAAACCAAGAAAATCTAAAGGTGTTCCTGCTCAGTGCTAGGAGTCTAAACAAAAAACTCCACTCCCTGCAAACTCTCCTTAACCTTTTGAATGCTAATGTCTGTGCATTCACTGAGACGTGGTTTAAAGTCACAAAGAGCACAGCAGCAGTGCAAGGCTATAATGCCTTCCATACATCTAGACCAGCAACTGCACAGACAGGGACTAAATCTGGAGGTGTCTTGATTTACATTAAAAATGAATATATATCCAGACTGGTCAAACAGGACAATGTACTTAAGCTTCACCAAGTTCAAATCACCATAGGCGAAATCCCATACCACTCCCTTGCAAGCTATTAGTCATCTATGATCCAGGAAACCCATAACATGTATCAAAATGTATCAGAATCACTCAACATCCAACCCAATACCATATTAATTGGTGACTAATTAACCCAGTATTAACTGGAAATCATATACGACACCAACTGTGCAGGCACAGACATTCCTGGATTTTGCAAACACAAAATCCCTGAGACAGATTGCCAATATACCAATCAAGGGTGCAAACATACTGTATCGGGTCCTCACTGACATGGGAGTGTGCTGCACACCGCCCTAGTGTAATGTCTTATTTGGTAAGTTTAGACCACAAAATGGTCTCCTTTGAAGTAAAAATAAAACCCGAAATCACAGCTAACCCTGGAATATAAAAGAACTCTAAAGCTAACTTCCTACTATTAAGTCATAGCCTGGCAAAATTACGAACCCCCATAAACCCTGAAGACACTGTTGCCTACAAGGGACTGTTCACAGAAACCCTAAATAAACATGTTGTTCCAACCAGGAAGAAGTACAGAACTAACTCAGAAAACAGGACACTGTGGTGAAATCACATCATCAATTGGCTGTATAACAGAAGGTAGAAAATCATGGCAAAAATTAGGAGGTGCAGCACCCAGCAGGATAAAAGCACCCTCATGAAACTAAAACAACTCAGAGGACAAATAAAGTCTACCAAAACCAAATTTTAGATAAATTTGGCCTTCCAGGCTAAGGACAACCACAAAGCATTCTTTAGTTATGTCCGCAACCTTAAAGGCAATACACAGTTGTGTGCAGAACTCCTGGTTACTGGAGGCATCTACTGGCTGACAAGTTCAGCTCAAACTTTACCCCCTCTTCCCCTAAACATTCCCTCAGCAAATAACATCAGATATAACTCCCCTGCTATCACCAGGGGACAGGTCCTTGATGCTGTCTCCAAAGCCAAGAACACTGCATCAAAGGGCCCAGGCAATATCCCAGGATGGCTTCTAAATAGCATGAGACATGACCTATCAGGCCCTCTGGAATTGCTATTTAACTGTAGCCTCCAAAGTGGCTTCATGCCTCACAAATGGCAAACAGCAGCACTCATCCCTCTTCACAAAGGTGGACCATCTACAGAATACAAGTCTCACTAGTCTCATGTGCAATGCCATGGAAAGAATTATCGTGTAAATGATCAATAATGACATAGGAAACTTCCAGATACTAGACCCAACCCAATTTGGTTTCATCAAGAGCAGGTTATGCCTACTCAACATGGTGGACTACTTTCTAAAGGTCTCCAAAGCAATGGATGAGGGCAAAATATCTCACACTGCCTACCTTCACCTGGCCAAGTCATGTGACACAATAACCTACTCGGGTATTGTTGACCAATTCAGGAGGTTAGGTATAAACCCTTATATCACTCAGTGGATTGCGAGATAGCTCACAGACAGGACCCAGGAAGTTAGAACTGGGGAGTCCATCTCTACAAAGAGGCCAGTCACAAGTGGAGTCCCTTAGGGATTGGTCCTAGAACTGCTTCTTTTTGGAATTTACATCTTTGAAATCAAGGCCAATGTCAATGGCCTCTGGCTGACTGAATTTCTAGATGAATGTAGATTATAAGCCATTGGTTCGATTCTCAGCTACAGCGTCTTCTGCATGGAGACATGCGTGAATGGGCGTACCTTCGTTGAAGGTCGTGCATCAGGGCTGGTAACTCGGCATGTAAAAATCAACTACAAATCATTAGTGGACCGGAGTTTCGCTGTGGTGACCCCTAACCAGGAAAAGCCGAAAGACACAACAACAACAACATCCTAACAATACAAATGTTCTCCAGGAAGTGTTGACAAAGGCAAATAACTGCTGTCAGTCCAAAGGGCTAAAACTAAATGCCAAGAAATGCATAATAGCTTGTTTGTCTTTTCCCTGTTAGGTGGTTGCCACAGCAGAACTCCGGTCCGCTAACGATTGGCAGTAGATTTTTATGATGCCAAGTTGCCAGCCCGACACCCAACCTTCAGCAAAGGCACGCCCATTCAGACATGTCTTTCGGAGGTCACTTGACCACGGGGAGGACATGCAAACTCCACACAGAAGGCACTCCAGCCAAGAATCGAACAGGAGAACTTCTTGCTGTGAGGCAACAACGCTACCACTGTACCACCATGGCTTCAAGAAATGCATAATAGTATACTTCAGAAAGTCATCCACCCTGATAAGTATCATATCGATCTAGTAGTCAGAGACCTGGGGACATATACACACATAGTAATCTAGCCTTTTACTATCATGTGTCTGCAGTAGTGAGGAAATCATTCTATGTTGTGTGACTTAGAAACAAAGGTATGGCATCTAGGTCCAATGAAGTCATTGTTCCACTGTATTCAGCATTCATCAGACCTATCATTGAGTACAGTGCTCCAACCATGCACATCCAACAATTGGAATGTCTGACAAGATTCCTCACTAAAAGAATACAGGGGGTAAGTAACATATCCTGTGCAGACTGGCTCAAGGCCATATATCTGTATTCTGTCTCCTACAGGCTGTTGGTGAGAGAACTATGCCTGGCATGCAAGGCATTGTCAGACATCACCATGATTAAATTTGTTTGTATATAAGCCTTGTGTCTGTGCGGGTTTGCACTCAGTTTACCAGAGCTGCTCAAAATTTGGCAACTTGAGCCAGAATTCTGGAAAGCATCTGCACTGAAATCCAAGGAATCCACTTAAAAAAAAAACTGAAAAATAAGTATATTTTAAGCTAGAAGTGTACTTCAACTCTATTTAATTGAATTACTGCTTCATTTTGCTGTTTGTGACCAAGTCCAGCTACCTCACTTCCTTCCCAAATACCAAATTCAGAAAAAATCCTGCCACAGTAGATGGGTAGTTTCCCATCATTTCTCCTGCCAGCTTGATTGCATTGGGCATCTTGAGGCAATGCAGCAATTCTTTCATATATACTGATGACCATTTACTCCAAAAGCAAACTAACACCCTATGTGAGAGATGCAAATACACCGTGGAATTGGAGTCAATTTTCTCACATAAAAACAAATTAGACATCAAACAGGTCGTCAGCACATAAGCTTCGCCTCTCACGCAAACCTCACCTTTCAAACAAATTAAGCTCATGACACATAAACCCACATATGCCGAGGTATTCATTAAAAGCCTACCAAAAGAACAGACCTCCCAAATGCACACCACACACACTCACCACTAAGCATAGAGAAACTGCTACACATATCAACACACACATCTATGCCTGAACAAATAAGGTCCTAAGGCAAAACACATCAAATATCTTGGTCATAGGTGACTCCATAGTGAGACACACAGATGATCCCCTCATCAAACTGGACAGGAGAAGGTCATGGTCAGCTGCCTATCAGGTGCCAGGATCTGACAAATTAAGCATGTACTCAAGTCACTCAACAAGTACCATTATGACTCTGTTATAGTCCATGTTGGAGGGAATGACTTGAGATGCACCTCTCTGGACTATATGAAGAGGGAAATGATGGAACTCCCTGATTATGTGTCCCAGACAGGTATGTCCCTGACCCTAAGCAGTATCCTACCCTCGCCCATGATGATGTCACAATATAAACAAAAAATGATTGACTTCAACAATTGGCTCAGCTTCTGGTGTCAATCCAGGGGGATCTAGTATCTTTCAGCCTGGGAGGAAATGATATACAGACCTCCCTGCTTTGCTATATATGGTCTGCACCTTTCCCGCTAGGCTTTTGGATACTGGCAAAGACCCGTTCCTCCCTCATTGTGTCTTTTTTAAGCAATGTCAAAACAACAAATTTTCCAAGGTAACAAAATCTAATCAAGACAAACTCAGGGTCATGTTGTTTAATGCTAGGAGTTTAAACATGAAACTGCACTCCCTGGAAGCACTCCTCATCTTGGAGGATGCTGACTTCTGTGCAGTTACCGAGAGATGGTTCAAGGCTGCTGAGAGTAACCTGGCCATGCAAGGCTACAATGCTTTCCACATGTTTAGACCTCAAAATGAGCATGAGGGAACCAAAGGTGGAGGTGTATCCATCTACATTAAAACCAAATATACTTCAAGACTGGTCAGACAGCACGACTCTCTCAAACTACTTCATGTCCAATTAACAATTGGGAAAGTACCATACCACATTGATTTTAGCTACAGATCCCCCACCATGAAGCCGGATAAGCACACTGCCTACCTAGATTTACTGGAGTCCCTCGCCATACAACCCAACACTTTAGTCATTGGAGATTTCAACTATCCTTCCATAGACTGGGGGACATACATGAACAAAAACACACTCACCCAGAGGTTCCTGGATTTGTTAACACAAATGCTCTGGAACAGATGGTCTCCACCCCCATTATGGGCACTAATGATATGAACATAGTACTCACCAACACAAGGGATCACTGTACTTCCTCATGCGTGATTACCTCCCTGGTTAGGTCAGACCACAAATCAGACTTGTTTGAAGTAGCTATTGGAACTGACAGCATCACAGGAACAAAATTTACAAAAAAAACTTTGTCAAAGCTAATTACAGCATACTAAGTGATGGGATAAAAAGCTTCATACCACCCACAATTGCAGACACCAATGATCACTACGCAGAACTGTACACAAATGCCCTGTACAAACACTTAAGCAACTGCATAAACTCTGCTGTACCTGACTAGATCAAAATCAGGTCTTCCCATAAAACAACCCACTGTGGTGGGCTTCAAGTATAAACAGATTATATAAGTAAGAGGAAGAAACTGTTGTCCAAAGGCAAGAAGGATATCCCTCTGCAGAGGAAGAGTTCCCTCCCAAGCATAAACAGGAAAATCAGAAATCTTGTAAAGTCTTCTAAAGCAAATTACAAAACTAAAAATCACATCCTAGCCAAGAATAATCATAAGGCATTCTTTAACTACATCCAGAGTCTAAAACGGAATGCCCAGCCATGTGCTGAACTGGTTGTAGATGGGATCACTCATACTGCATCAGAAGAAAACACCAACCTGCTAGCTGACAGATTCAGCTCAAACTTCACCCCCCCATCCCTGTCTACCATATCCCAAAGCATACCTGACACCAGTCCTCTGCTTAGTATCTCTAAAGTACAGAACATCTCTGTAGTCTCCAAGGCTAAAAACATGGCCACGGTGAGACCAGATAATATCCCAGGTTGTTTAGTAAACAATCTGAAACAAGAACCAGCAGACCCACTTGGCATTCCCTTTAATCATAGTTTGAGAATTGGCTTGTGCCTGCAGAATGGAGAACAGCAACAGTAGGGGGGGCCTTTAACTGACTCTGGAAACTACCTCAAGTCTAACCAGCCTCATCTGCAAGGCCATGGAAAGAATCATCATGGACCTTATGAACGAGGATATAGGCAGCCTTCAAACACTGGACCCAACCCAGTTTGGCTTTGTTAAGGGTAGATCATGCTTATTAAACCTGGTAGACTTCTCTGAGAATGTCACCAAAGCCATGGATGAAGGTAAGACAGTGCACACAGCCTATCTCGAACTTGCCAAGGGTTTTGACACAATTCCCCACTCTGGCATCATTGATTAACTTTCCCAGATAGGAATTAACCCATACATTACTAGATGGGTAGCCAAGCCAACAGGCTCACCCACAGAACACAGTCTGTAAAAATTGGTGACTCCACCTCCACCAGTAGACCCGTCACCAGTGGAGTACCACAGGGGTTTGTGCTGAGCCCCTTACTGTTTGGCATCTATTTCTCAGAAGTCCAGGCCAAAGTAAATAGCCTTTGGCTTACAAAGTTCACTGATGATTGCAAACTGGGAGCAATCATTGAGTCCCCAGATTATGTCAACATATTATAAGAACGGCTAACACAAACAAATGATTGGTGCCAAATCCATAGCCTAAAACTAAATGCAAAAAAGTGCATTATTATTCCCCTTGACAAAACAAATTCTCTACAAATTACAATATTGACGGCACCCCCTCCCCCGAGTTCCAACCCAGTGGTGTGAGACTTGGGAACACAGGTCGATAGCAATCTGAACTTTGACCACCAAGTTATCACAGTGGTAAGGGAAAGCCTTTTAAGTAGTGCACTTCATAAACAAGGGATGTTATAACTCCACTATACTCGACTCTCATCAGACCACTAATAGATTATAATACACCCTTTTACATGTACTTTATCAGATACCTGCAGCAGCTGGGGAGACATCAGAAGTTTCTCACTAAGAAAATACAGGGCCTCCAAACTATGACCTATGTGGACAGGCTGAAAGCCCTGTCATTTTAATCTGTACCTTATAGGCTGCTGAGAGGTGACTTGTGTCCTGTTCATCTCTTAGGCCCCTGCTTACACTTATCAATGGTACCAGAACTTGTCAGAGATTTGGTATGCAAGGCTAAGTTTAAAAAGGCCCTTGTGGTCGTTAGACTAGTAAGCACCTATGAACCTATAATGTTAATGGGCAAACTTCATGTTAGTTGCACAAAACAAAAACAATAAAAAATGATGATGAGTCATGTGAGAATGCAACAAAAATAATCTAATATTAATATTGATGTCAACACACAAATGTAGTTTAGGGAAGAAGATGACTATACTGTAATGTATATTAAATCACCATGAAGCTAATGATTGTAATTACAGAAATCTGATCAGAAGAAGATGACTTCAGTACTAGCATACATGGCTAAACATTGATTTGGAAAAAAAAAATAATTTGATGGAGGAATAATAGGCAAAGATATTTTGGCAGATGGTTGCAATCTATACATGCTCTCAGAATAATATGATCCCAAGTATGTAGTTGATGATATTCATAGGATCCTGAGTGTTCCACGAGACCGCTGAAAAGCCTTGGCTAATTTCTGAATTGCCAGCACAGCACATATGGCTGATGGGGACTCAAACCCTGGACTACAATAAGTTGGTTATTACCATCTCATATGTTTAATGCTCTGTGCTAAATTCCATACAAGCAGAGGCGTTGGAAGCTGTTGAAAACTGGAGGGGGGTGAGAGGGTCACTTAGTGATCTAAAAAGGGCAATTTTTGAAAACTATTTACTACCACAACATAGGTTCACTTAGAGGACATTTTAAGCTTAGCCAGTTTCCCTTTTGGTGCTTGAATTAACATTTCCTGATTGGTCTTACCTATCACATGGCAGTTAATTGTATAGTAGCCCTAGTGAGAATAAATGTGATCATACTGTAGATAATTTGAGGGGACCCATGTAAGGGATGCAGCATTTAGGAACTGCCTCTATCCATTAGTGGCATGAGGGCCAATCCTGGAGTACATTTTCTATTACCCATCCTTAGATCCAAGTTGCATTTGAATATGGACACGGATGAGCTTTGTTTTACTTGAATACATAGTCTGTTCTGGAACAGTGGTAGCCTCTGTGATATATATCCGTCTCCACAACATTCAGTTTAGATACCTGGACTGAGTATTTCTGATGCCATTTGACTTGCTGATATTCAGTAGGTCCATTTGTATTAGGCCGGAGGATGCCTTGTATGCTAGACACATCACCTGTAAGCACTCTTTAGGATACTGAGTATAGTGATAAATCTTTGAGGTGGTCCATGCAAGACCTATTGTTTAGGACTTGTATCCTTTTGGTAAGGTATCTCTGTGGGTGTTCCAATTGTTGAATGGGTCTGGACAGATACATGCCAAAGTGGGCATAATACAAAATGATTGACCTAATGAGGGCTTTGTAAAGGGGGACAATAGCATCTCTAGATCTAGTCACAATCAATTTGTTTATAAGCTTTGCAATATAGAAATACTTTCTTATGACTCTGGGCACATACTGGATAAAAGTTAGGTCACTGTACATACAAGTTCCCAAACACCAAACAAGTGGGTCAGTTGTCAGGGGGCATTGTCAGTTTGGCAGTTCTCTAGAGTAGATGACTTCCCAAAGGATATGATAAAGTATTTCTTGGAGTTTAGTTTCAATTCATGATTCCGGCACCAGTCATTATTTGGGACAAACCTTTCTGGATGATGGTTAAGTAATTTGGTGATTCAATAACTGCTCCTAGCTTGCAGTCATCTCAAACTTAGTCGGCCAAAGCCCTTTGGTGTTTCCTTTTACTTTTGAGATGTATATGCCAAACAGAAAAAGTCTCAGCACCGGACCCTGGGGGACTCCACTGGTGACTGGTCTCTTCCCCTATTTTGATCTCCTGCATCTTGTGAGCAAGCATACATGTTTGCATTCTTTGATTCACCTTCATAATTGTATTAAATTATATTCTTTGTATAATACAGCACCACTTGTTAGAATGTGTTTTACATTTGTAGTTTGGAACAGTCTGCTAGTAAGCAATGAAACAATATGTGTGAACCAATAATGACAAAACTACCCATTTCAGAAGATTTCAACCGTAAAAGGCCAATCAAACTTCTGTCAATACAATCCACCAATATCAGTAAATATGCAAAATCTCTGCAGACGTAAGTCATCTAAATAATTCCACATTAAAGGGATCTGTTATTAATGAAGAGGTTGCTACTAGCAAACAATTTTATATTGCATTGTTTCATCTACAAAGTGCCTGTTGCCCTTGAAGAATAAATTGCCTATGCTACATTAAAAAAATGATAAGCTAGTAATTTTGCAATGGGGAATGGATGGCAAACTGATAACAGAAACATAGTTACTAGGTAACTCCTCCAAAGGAGGACATTCATAGGACTGCAGCATCCACTCCTTTTAAAGTACAACACAGTACAGTATCAGCGATCCATCAATATACTGTGAGTGTAGAACCCACAGCCTTCTGCATCAAAAGCAAGTATTTTACCTGTTGTGCTACTAACAATGCAAATTGCTTAACATAAGTCGCGCTAAACTTCTCTTCCCCTGAAGCTCTCAGCTCCTTGTAAAATCCACTTGACACTCAACTAAATCTCTCAACTTCGCAGCACAAGAAATCTGGAAAAAGCCAACATTTATTTGGGGGGAGGGGCAAAGGCCCAAAACCAGGGACACATTTTAAATATTGCTTGTATAATCTTAGAAAGTTGCTAAAATAAAGTGTTGTGTGTTACCATGTGTTTCCTGAAAGATAGGAAGACTGAAATTTAATCATTCTTTATAGAATTCAGTTCTCACTGATTTGTCAGAAAACCATAAATTTTAAGAGGAACAGACCAAAAGTATGAGCCAAATATTTTGTGAAAATCTGGACAGTTGAGAGATATAGATTCATCTCCCTGAATCACAAGTGGTGGTATGGGTGGAGAATTCAGGCTAATTAACACTAACCACCAAGTATACCTAACTGAGGCATTTTACACACACACACACACACACACACACACACACACACACACACACACACACACACACACACACACACACACACACACACATGGGAGCAGCATAACTCCTGCAAATAAAATAACAAAACTCTCTTTACTGCCATGACTGTGGCTCTGGCAGCACCGACAGGACAGTGGCAGCATAACTGCTGTAACACTGAGCAATAAGAGAACAAGCACAGCTGCTTTAGTTAGTTTAACTTCCGCGCACGAATCCATGTTAGCATGACAACTCCACTTCATTTTTCTCGACAGGTCTTGCAACTGTAAAAGTGGGGGGGGGGGGTCTCCCTCTCCCCCTGAATATATGGTTCTGGCACCCATACATAGAAAGCATGTAGGACAGTGATAATGCTGTAGGATTTCAGGATTATCTGTCTATCTATCTATCTGTCTATCTATCTATCTATCTATCTGTCTATCTATCTTTCTATGTAATCATGGTCAGTATAGCACAGATAGTATGCTTTGCTAACAAGGTTAGTCCCACTAGGCCTTTGGCCTCTATTCAGGGAAGACCTGAGGTGGTACTCATTAACTGAAATCAAAGGCAAGCATACTACATGTTGAGATCCTCATGTTCCTTAATGTTAACTGTATTACCTTACAAACAAAAAAAATTAAAAATCATTCTTATTTTTCACAGCAACATAAATATTGTCAAACCGTAGACAGCCTCAGTAGACATGAGAATATATGTGATACAATATACACAAGTGAAAAGTTAGCAAATGTAATAAAGCAGTATTACCATCTTTACGTAATAAATGACCAATACAGTGACTGTAATACCTTCTGAAGCACAAGTCTGAATGAGAAAAATGGTGACTTGGGCAATATACACCTGTATCTTTAAAAGAAATTATTATACACCTGTATTTTTAAAATAAATTATTATACACCTGTATTTTTTAAAATAAATTATTATATAACCTGTATTTTTAAAATAAATTATTATACAACCTGTATTTTTAAAATAAATTATTATACACCTGTATTTTTAAAATAAATTATTATACACCTGTATTTTTAAAATAAATTATTATACAACCTGTATTTTTAAAATAAATTATTGGAGTTTAGAAAAGCTTTTTAAATTCTAACCTAAATCTTAATGAGGTATTATAATATTACTACAATATGAGCAAAGCTAAATGCTGTGTGTATTGTATCAACTGAAAGTAAAGTGAATTTTAGTGCAAGTAATTACTGTAGGTAAAGAAACCCACATCTTGCTCTGAATAAGTCCAGACTTCTGAATTCTTCTGCCTGTCTGTTTTTTTTTTTGACTAATTTAATTTTCTTTCACTATTTCTGTTATAAATCTAAAAAATAAATGTCACACACAAAAAAAAAAAAATAAAGTAATCACGGTACTGGAAGACATTTCCTCAGCTTTGCAAACGTTTCTCTGTAAAATAAGAGCCATTTTGTTTATAATTTATTTACACAACAATGAGATACACTAAATTCAAGGACTTTATAGCAGTAAGCAGTAAGGAGAGAGACTGAGGTAATAATTTCACTGAAATGCCAAGTTATTTGACTATACAGTCTTATATCTAAGGTTATGTCTTGCGTTAAGATTCAAAATCAACACAAAGCATACAGTTCTGTTTGTGTCACAGTCTATAGCAATGTGTTGATACACCAAAGTTAAAATAACATAAAAAAAAATCTGATACCAGTTTGTGAAGCATTCCTTTTCTCTTGTATTCAGCAATTAACATGATACATTCTAGAACAGCAAATGATAAGACAAATGGATGCCGTTACGACAAAAAATGTTTTATGGCTCACTTAGCTTGTATACAGTACAGGCCATGTAAAGAAGAAAGCAGATTTGTACTTATCGCTGGCTATAATAACTGCACATCAGTTTATTTTGTTAAGCTTACTAAAGAAGTTAAATATAGAATCTTTGGCCATACCACTGTTATGAGAAAAGAATGGGGTATGAATGAATTAAGTAAGCATACGATTTAGCTAAAGATCTTTATTTTTATACTTCAGGCATTTTGTCATTGCCAAGAGAATATATTCATTTATTAATGTGAATATCAAGGAATATCCTAGGAAGCTATTAGTATCTGTCTGCCATCCCCAGGTCTGATTTAAATTCTACAAATTTAATAATGTAGGTAATATCATTATTAGTGTTTATTGATAAAGCTGTTATATGGGTCTATACTGAATCAGTGACACTTGCTGTATCAAGATTTGAATTACTATGTTGAATGAGCCTCTCCATTGCACCAAAACATTTATGTTTTTAACAACTGTCTTTTGTAGGGCAAGGAGTCTCCCTGCAGCCCTACTAATAGGATAACGGTACCCTTCATACCCCTACATCTCAAAATAGATACTCAAATACTGCACAACAGTTGTGAAGAGAGAGAGAGAGACAGACAGACAGACAACTACCTAAAACCATTCTAATTGCATTCTGCTTCCCTCTGGATCATCATTGAGCTATTAATGTGAAATATTTGCCTCCCCTTCACAAAACTACATTGGTCCATATCTATCAATTTTGCCATTCTTTTAGCTCTTATAGACATAAACACTTTAAAATTATGGTTTAGAATTGAAATGGGCCTACATGAAGCTGGATCAGATGGGTCTTCACTTTCCTTAGGTATTACAACCACCATAGTTTTTTTCCAGAATGTTGGTGCCACCCTTCTTGTTAAAATACCATTAAATAAAACATTCCAGAACTTTACCACTTTCTTCCCTCCTAGCTTCCAAACTTCCACCAGAATGCCATCTGTTCCTGGAGACTTCCCTGCAGGTTTGTTATACATCACCGTTTTTATCTCATGTCCTCCTATCTTAACTGTTGGTAATTGAGCCTCATCTACCTTTAACTTGACATGTTTAAGGCTTCCATAAATATTTCCATTTGTGCTTTTTCTTGATTTTCCCATTTCTCTGCTTTATACAATTTTTCATAAAATTTATAAAAAATCTCTTAAGAACTCTGCACGATCTCTGGTTATTTTTCTTGTTATAGACTCCCTACGTTTTGCAGCAACCCTTTCTAATTTCTTTTAACTAACTCATTGTGCCACAAGTTTTTGTGCTCTGGAGTTATCAAAAGCAAGTAGTTATTGTTGGGTCTTGATACAGAGAAAGCATTCAACAGAGTAAGCTAGGATTTTATGAGTAGGGCAATGGAAGCATTTGCATTTCCTGATACAATAGTAAGGTTGATTAGAAGAAAATATGACAGATCAAAGGCAAAACTCAAAGCAGGAGGATTCATCTCTGATAAGTTGTGTTTGAACAGAGGGGGTGGGAGGTTGGCATAATGGTTAAGGTGTTCACCTTACAAACACAAGGTCCAGAGTTTGATTTTCAGATGGGGTAAATGGCTAGGCTTAAAATGGTCCACAAAGGCAGTTAGCCTAGTACTAACCTATGAACCTATGAACCAAGCAGGGGTGTCCTCTTTCCCCTTTGCCAGTGGTTCTAGATGTAACACAAACAAAGAAAATAAGGGACTCAGAAATTCAAGGATATAATCGGCATGGTGTTCAAGAAAAGTTGTCTTCATTTGCAGATGATATTATTTTGTACTTGATAGAACCAGAAAAGACATCCCTGTGTTGTGGAATATTTTGAGACAGTTACGGTTTTTTTCGTGATATAAAATTAACGAAGATAAAACAAAGGCTATAGCTGTAAACTATGTACCAACACATGAATTGGGACAGCAATACCCGTACTTATGGAGACATGATAAAATTAGGGATATGGATTAAAATGGATTCAGTTACTGCAGCTAGGGGTACGTGTGAAGTGACTAAACAAAAAGGTCATACAAATACTGAGAATCTGGAAGCTCATGGATATCGATAGCAAGATACAAGCAATAACATGTTTTTATTCCCTTATTTTTATACACAGGTCAGGCATAGTTTCATCAAGGGAAAAGTTGTAGATAGTAATTAATGAAGAGCTGAATATTTTATCTGGGAAGGGAAGAGGACAACAGTCAAGTGGGATAAGTTGATCCTCCCAATAGTACAAGAAGGTTTGGAATTACCTGATATGAAGGGATATTTTAGAGCTGCACAATTAAAGGTCTTTTACATAATACAAACAGAATCTGCAATTCAGAGCAGAAAGGGCTGCTAAATTAGAGTGGTAATTTAAGAAATAATGGAAGGATGGTATTTTGGATGCAGACCCTTTATGGAGAGTAATAACAGTCATACAGAATATTTTTTAAACACTCTTATTGAATTATTACTTGTGACATTGGCACATTCACATTTATATAAAAGTAATCAAACTATATTAACAAGTTAAAATTAACAAACATTATGCTTCACATATATTGTTACATATCATATAACCTAAGCAATACAGTCATAAAGACTATTATATTAAAGTAGCGGACAGTATACTAAGAACTAAGCCAACATGAGAATGGAGAAAGGAGGTTTGATTACTTTTATATAAATGTAAGTTTGCTTATGTCACAAGTGATAATTCAATAAAGGTGTTTAAAAAATAAATAAAAATCACTGTAATGCATACTTGGCGAACACCACAAACTGAAACAAGAACACAACAGATATTTTGTGCGTGTGTGTGTGTGTGTGTGTGTGTGTGTGTGTGTGTGTGTGTGTGTGTGTGTGTGTGTTTTGGTGGGGGGGAGCACTCGTATAACAGCAAGGAAAATGCAAACTTTGTTACCCAACCTGACTGTAAACTTAAGTTTTATTCATTTTTCTTCTGAATTATGCTCCACTGTAAAGAGAAAACAGTGCTCCATATATACATGTTCTCTCTTCCTGTCTATCTATAGAGAGACAGAGACGAGTATATCAGCATTAGCTGACTGCCACTGCACAAGAGGATCCAATGCAAAACAGCAAGACCTGTTAATGCACTACATGAAAAAAGAAGGGATATTCCACCCTCCTCCAACTTCTATATACCAACTTTAAGATCATCCAACAGTGGGGAAGCATATATTCTTAACCCCGCTGTACCACTATCTTACACAACCCTAACCACTTACATAAAACACATTTCCATATTCTAACACGCCCTTTTAGAATATCCAGTTAGCAAACCTTGCCGCACACCGACCTAGAAAACCATCAGCACAATTCTGCATATCTGCTATTACACAAATGTGCATTTGCACACCTGTGCATTTGCTGGCATTCACAGCTACCAGAACTGGTTGATCAAATGTGTATTTGACCAATGCAGAGACCCCCCCATGCGCACGCACACACACACACACACACACACACACACACACACACACACACACACACACACACACACACACACACGTACATAGGGATAGACAGAGAGAGATGGGATGAGAGGGAGAGGAATAGATACAGAGTGTAATAGGGAGAAAGAGGGAGGGGGAGTGATAGACAGAAAGAAAAAAGCTAGAGAGGATACTGGCTGCTGATGAGTTTAAATAAATGAGCTGTTGAGTCACTTTATGATCAAAACTTTAATCTCCTAGGTTGCCTCTACTGAGGCCTTGACCTTTCAGTGAGCATTGCAATGGTTGACATACAGTCAATGTCAAGCTTTTTCTGTAGATGCGTTAGCACAGAGGCTTAAATTGGGTCTCAACAAGTATGCTTCAGTAAATTTCATTTGAGACTTACTCAACACATTATTTTGTTTCATTCATATTTAGTTTAGTATGTTGACCCATAGTCTAGCTCTAGTAAGGTGATTAAATGGAACCATCACTTGTGGAAGAAAAATGGTGAACAAATGCCCGGTGTGCAACAACTTCTCATATGGCAATGGGTGTAATGGTATTAAGTATGCTAAACCAAGGTCTTGTTTCAGTACTGATAGCATCTATCTAATCCAAAGCTGCAACTATCCATGAATATAACTAATAGCAGATTACTAATTTCAGAAGTTTTGGGTGAGCTCTCTACCTCCCTGTCTTATGCTATATTTAAAGCACTGGTACAGGCATAATTGTATCCTTGCAGCCCCCGACTGGACTGTGCAAAAATAGGTGTGGTCTTTGTGCTTGACGTGTCAAATGGCCATGATGTCATATGCAAATGAAGCATGATTGACATGCAGACTTGCCAATGACATGTTGGGGAGGCTAGGTACCCTACAATAGATCTTATACCTGTAAACCTAAAATGAGGAAAAGATAAATCCAAGTGCAAAAAATAAATAAATAAAAGAAAATCACAGTGCTCTGTCCAATTCATAACTGCTGAAAGGCAAGCTTGAAGAAATGCAAGAGTTGTAACTCTTAAATGACGTTGCCTTGCTGAGGAGCCAGAGCACACAAGGAAGACGCAGCATTTGTCCACTCCCCTTAGATTTGCAAATAAATAAGAGTAGGAATGGCCCTCTATAAATGTTGTATTGCTGAAGACAAAATAAAGCTACAAACAACTCCCGAGCACTAGTACAAGTCAAAATAGGCACCCAAAATAATGCCTGCAAATAAACTGTAACTTTTGCAGCTAGCCAAATCTGATGTTTCATTGTGTAATTCACTTAAAGATAGTTTATTCTGATCTGCCAAATACTTGATGAATATTGATGAGGCCAATGAGGACATCACCATGAATATTCATTAAATATTCATATACATTATCAGGTGTTGGGTAATGGGCAGGGTTTGGGTGGGATTCGGGCAAGGCTTGCTACTGTGCATCCAAGAGGGGGTACAAGGATAAAATTATGCCCTGGTCCAGTGTGCTTGCAGGGTTGAGGACACCCCATAAAGTAAGACATGTATTGCTGTTTAGTACACTACAAATAATTTATAACCTCCACTCACTAAGTATGCAGAATTATCACACAAAAACTCGTTTGGGAATCTGTGGAAAAGGACTGTATCTATGTATTTAACAGTGGTTCTGGCAGTACAATAGAAAGTGTTAGATATCAGCTGGCATCCTACATTTATTACCTTCAGTCTCTACATGTATACTGCATGATTCTGGGTAAGTCAGTTTAATGTGAATGCTGTGGGTCATGCCTGAACAAGCGCAATTTATAATTTCTTGATTCTACCCATCGAACAAACACATAGAATGTCTGTGACAGTCTAATCTTTAAAAATAAAAACATTCAATGGCTGTAGGAAAAATGTATTTCTAAAGCTAATAAATGTCATAGCCACAGGAAAAGTCAAACAAGTCATGATGCTGAGTGTGTGTTCCTCACAGGCACAGAGTATGCACTTTTGATGATAACATCTTTGGATTTAACACCCATTAGTGACACGCATCTGGCACATTGATGTAACGATGAACAATGTAAAGGGATTGGCCTGCTCTCCTGCAGAGATTCCATTTGCACCTGTTGTTTTATTCTTCTGTGTGCTGCTGAACTTGTTCCAGCTGCTTATAGCTGTAGAGAAGATTTGCTGCATTCCTGAGTGCTGGGTTTCACAATGGTACATCTTCTGTATTAAGGATACTCTCCGTACCAGAAATATGGGACATGATCTGAACTACAGCGACATACTGGGATTTGTTTATGATTTCTATGTTGCTTATTGTATTAGTGTCTAAACTGCATTGTGTGTGGCCAGCTTCTAATTTTCTAAAGGCTGAGATTAAGCTAGTCCACTTTAATTAGGGAATGCAGATGGTCTAGTTCACCATGCAGTGTCATTCTGGTTTTTAGTAAGGTTAATAACTTGTTTTGGATATGTTACAGCTCTGAAGGCAAAGTAACACTGTTATGCAGTTGAAGCATAAAGAAAGTGCGTGTGTATGTGTATGGGTGTGTGTGTGTGTGTGTGTGTGTGTGTGTGTGTGTGTGTGTGTGTGTGTGCGTGTGTGCGTGTGCGTGTGTGTGTGTGTGTGTGTGTGTGTGTGTGTGCGTGTGTGCGTGTGTGCGTGTGTGTGTGTGTGTGTGTGTGTGTGTGTGTGTGTGTGTGTGTGTGTGTGTGTGTGTGTGCATGCATGCGTTTGTTTGTGTGTGTGTGTGTGTTTCTTTGTAGGGGGCACAGACCATAAAGTGTAAAACTGCTCTGCTAACTGAATGAGAGAGAAGATTTGAACAGGATAAACACATTTGTGGTCAGTAGGTGTATTTGAACAGGATAAACACATTTGTGGTCAGTAGGTGTATTTGAACAGGATAAACACATTTGTGGTCAGTAGGTGTAATGTCTGAGTGACTTCAAGGGGAACAGCAAACACATTTTTAAGAAAATGGGATCATAACCTGCTACTCTTTCAGGAAAGACTAAGCACAACCCATATTTTACTGCCTCAGACAAATCATACACATACCTTTTCCAGTTATTATCAAACATCACCAGGCTAAGACCTCTAGTGAAAGCACACACTTACTACCTGTACTTAGGTTTCTCCACCTGCAGTTGAAACAATACGTCTTTAACAACTTTCCCTTCTGCACATGAGTCAAACCTTCCCTCATTACACCCCTCTTAAACACCAGTTCTCTTTTTCTAACTGCTATGTCCCTCTCGTGTATTCTCTGTACACCTAAGTTATAGACTTTTCAGATACACTGGTTTGGAACATGCAGCCTAGATAAAACTAACTCTATACCTTGCTCTCTCACTCATACATTATTACCACTATTCTCCTGTACACTACTTCTCAGCTATACTCCTCATTATATCCCTTGAACTCTTTACAGTAAAAAACATCTCTGTACTGAAATGTTTTATAGGGTTGCCACCTTTTAAGCAGGCCAAAGTGGAACACAGGGGTTTGGCCAAATTGACACTGGCCACACCCTCTACCATGACATCACCACAGGAGTGGTGAAGAAGATGCAGTTATGGATACAACAGCTGATTGGCTGGCTGGCTGCATGAATGGCTGCTGGAGTGACTTGCTGGCTGGATTTATGGATGACTAGATGGATAGATGACTGCTGGAGTGGCTAGCCGACTGGCTGGCTGCAGGAGTGGCTAGCTGGATGGATAAATGGCTGCATGGATGGATAAATGGCTGGATGGATGAATGGATGGCTGGATGGATGAATGTTTGGCTGACTGGCTGGCTGGCTTGGCTGTTAGAAAAAAAAATATCACTCTTAATTTTGTTTGCATCTGTAGAAGCACTAAAACAAACTACTCTACAGCAGTGATCTTTATAGGGCACTTCCTGCCCCAATCCCCACCCCCTTCATGAATTGCAGCCAATTGCTGCAAGATTTAAAACACCTGTGCCTAACAGGGAATAGTTATGCTTGTAGGTCTGGGTTGGTGACATAACTGAATTGCCGTGGGAAATCCTGAAGTAATTTCAGCTTTTCCACGGTGATTCAGTGTGATTGAAAAGTGGGATTTTTCAATTCCCACTGCTTTGCACAGCGGGCAACAGGATAAGGTAGTTCAACCCATGAGTGTCCTGCTGATAATGGGATGGGTGGCAACCTTAAAATGTTAAAACTCTAAAATTTACAATAATGTTTCCTCTTCTACAATATAAATCAAATTACTTCCTGTAAGAATTTAGAGCTACCAGAAATATACAGATGTACATATATTGATGTAAATGCATTAATGTATATACACCTTTCTTGTAAATGCTAGGTTTTTCTAAGAAATGTAACTGCTGTTTTTCTGAGAACTGTCTGAAAAATCACTTGGTAATATAAATGTACTGTGAAGGTAGTTTTCTGCCTGGGCATCCGCTGAAAATGGGCTCTCCCCAGTTGGACCTTCCTGTTCATCCAAGACAAATAAATTGTGTCACTACCAGCCAAGACGATACTACTGGCAAGTTGGTATTCTTAGGCTGGTGACCTCTGTACAGGCACATTATTTGTTTGTCTTTGTTTACTGGGAAAGTCCGACTGGGTAATACCCATTTTCAGCACAGGCCCAGGAAGAAAATCTCCATTTTCTTATATTGCATTGTGTTTGACTGGAACTTAGTATAGAGTAGTTAGATTTTTATTTACATTTATACACAAACAGTAGATCCATTTATACATATACATTCTAAAATTTTACAATGGTGGAAGTTACTAAATGAATAATAAAATTTGTACATTGAGGATTTTCTTCCACGAATTAACTTCCTAAAACTGCACAGGAGAGATTTTTCCACAGACTTTTAAACACAAAAGTACTGACAATAAAATCACTAACAGAGTAGATGGATTTTTTTTAAATATGTTTTCTTTCCTTGCAAGAATAATCAGCAGCTGTTTCACTATTTCTGCTGTTATCTCTGCTGAGAAAGCATTCTGTCCCTTTAGTTAAGGTATGTCATTATGCATTTAATACTTTTTGAAAATGTGTTTTGCTTTCATATTTTTTTTTGCATCATTCAGCATCTTTACAACATGCTAATGAATCTTTGTAACAATTTCCATGGATTTCCCTATCCCATCACCTGTTATGCACAAGTCTGATGATATGCATGTAGTCAGTAAAAGTCTACTATAAGAGATGATTTATCATGTATATGGGCGGGATTCAAAATTTCTAGTTTTTACAATACTTCCTGCAGACTATAAATTCAACAAATGCAGTCCTACAGAATTCAGGGTACACTTATAGCCTCTAGCCACCAGTCCATCTGAAAAACTGTCCTGTGGGTAAAGAAAGGAATGTACACTTCACAGATAAGAGCACCCTGTCAACTGCTCATGACTTGTTCATTTGTACTGTTTCCAAAGGGCCCATTGTATAATGTATCAGAAGATGTCCTTCCATATCACTGTTACAATATTCTTCACCTAAGGGATCTCCTGCCAGTGACAGCCTGATGCATGGCCAGTATATCAAAGCCTTGAGCTCTTATAGGTGCCATATGTCACAGGTATACTCCATGTGCAAGACATAGGGCATATAGGTAATGTACTGACTCAAATACTCCGAACTTCTTTGCCACCAGTCTGATCACCATTATTGTCCATCGGTCTGAATGCCCTTCTGCTGTGCTGGTTAACAAGCCATTTTTTTTTCAAATAAGTGCCCCATTGGGATTTCTTCTATTGTTTTTTTATTCTTTTTTTGGTAGTGTGTTCATAAAATCCAGAAAGGGAAAATGTCAGTGTGGGAGGCAGATTCCCCTTAAAGACCATCATGACCAGTGCCTTTTTTCACTTGGGTGCTTCCCACAGTCATATATAGTGTTCTATCTGCCAGGCATTTGTACCAAGCCTCTATGTAGTTGTCTCTCCTCTTTTTCTATGGACAGTGGATATAAAAAGTGTACACACCCCTGTCAAAATGCCAGGTTTTTGTGATATAAAAAATTGAGACCACAATAAATCATTTCAAAACTTTTCCCACCCACCTTTAATGTGACGTATAACCCGTACAATTCAATTGAAAAACAAACAAATCTGTTAGGGGAAAAATATAAAAAATAAAAAAAGTACAATAAGCTGGTTGCATAAGTGTGTATACCCATAAACTAATACTTTGTTGAAGCACCTTTCGATTTAATTACAGCATTCAGTTTTCTTGGGTAGGAGTCTATCAGCATGGAACATCTTGACTTGGCAATATTTGCCCAGTCTTCTTTGCAAAAGCACTCCAAATCTGTCAGATTGCGATGGCATCCCTTGTGTACAGCCCTCTTACCCCACAGATTTTCTTATTGGATTTAGGTCTGGGCTCTGGCAGGACCATTCCAAAACTTAAATTTTCTTCTGCTGAAGCCATTCTTTTGTTGATTTAGATGTATGCTTGGGGTCATTGTCATGTTGAAAGGTGAAATTCCTCTTCATCTTCAGCTTTCTACCAGACACCTGAAGGTTTTGGGCCAAAAGTGACTGGTATTTGGAACTGTTCATAATTCCCTCCACCTTGACTAAACTCCAGTTCCAGCTGAAGAAAAGCAACCCCAAAGCATGATACTGTCACCAACATGCTTCATTGTGGGGGTGGTGTTCTTTTGGTGATGCAAAGTGTTGTTTTTGTGTCAAACATACCTTTTGGAATTGTGGCGAGAAAGTCTAACCTTGGTCTCATCAAACCATAACACATTTTCCCACATGCTTTTGGGAGACGATGTATTGTTTTGCAAATTTTAGCAGGGCCTGGATGTTTTTCTATGTAAGAAAAGGCTTCTGTCTTGCAACCCTACCCCATAGCCCAGACATATGGAGAATACGAGAGATTGTTGTCACATGTAGTACACAACCAGTGCTTGCCAGAAATTCCTGCAGCTCCTTCAGTGTTGCTGAAGGTCTCTTGGTAGCCTCCCTGACCAGTTTTTGTCTTGTCTTTTCATCAATTTTGGAGGGACATCCAGTTCTTTGCAACGTCACTATTGTCCCATATTTTCTCCACTTTTTGATGACTGTCTTCACTGTGTTCCATGGTACATCCAGTGCTGTGGAAATTTTTTTGTACCCTTCTCCTGACTGATACCTTTCAACAATGAGATCCCTTTGATGCTTTTTAAGCTCTCTGTGAGCCATGGCTTTTGCTGTAGCAGGCAACTGAGTAAATGTTAGGAAAAATCCTACTAGGACAGTTGAACTTTATTTGGGGTTAATCAGTCTCTTTAATTGTTGGCAGGTGTGTACCCAAGAAGAGTGAATGCTGTAATTAAATCAAAAGGTGCTTCAACAAAGTATTAGTTAAAGGGTGTACACATTTATGCAACCAGCTTATTGTATGTTTTTTATTTTTTATATTTTTTCCCCTAACAAATTTGTTTTTCAATTGAATTGTACAGGTCATAGGTCACATTAAAAGGTGGGAAAAGTTTTGGAATTATTTATTGTGGTCTCATTTTTTCTATCACAAAAACCTGGCATTTTAACAGGGGTGTGTACACTTTTTATATCCACTGTACTTTGAGAACCATCATCTTAAGCTGTTGGTTCAGGGTGCTATGGAAGAATCCTCCCATCCCAAGGGCCAGTTGTCTGCCAAGAAAAAGGTCAAAAAAGTCATGCCTGATCTGGCTGTTGTCAAGCCTCCCCAGACATCTCTTTAGAGGCTGGAGAAAACCCTGAAGTCCATCAAATGTTTGCTTCAGATTCCTCTGCCGCAACTCCGTTGGAGGCCAGTATGTTCTCACATGTCTTCGGAGGTTTTTCAAACATCTGTACCTGACATTGAGGGGAAACCTCAGCTGATAATATCCATAGGACCAAGGGGGATTCCTCAGATTTTAGTGAGGGAGGAAATTCCTACAACCATTAGAGTTGTGTAAGGGTTTGACCCTCTGAGGGTTTGTTTTGAGTGGCCTCCTTGGTGAAAAAGAAATACAAGACTAAGTATATTTGCTCTGTTGTAAAGGATCCCCAGTATGTATGGCAGGATTTCACTCAGTTTATTTAATGCTCTGATGGCCATGAAGCCTCCTCAAGGGGTGTTCATGCTCCCTCTTGTCTTCAACACCTGTTAAAAGGCCTATGGAACTGGGATCTTCAGGTGAGGATTTGGATTCTGGGAAAGAATCCTTGGACTATTCTTTCCAAACTCCTGCCCCCTTGTACTGTGGGTCAGAGGAAGAATATTCCTTAAGTCCAGGCACCCCTTTAGAAAAGTTGTCCTTTGGGGATACAATTGCCTGCAGGTTGGACTATTTTAAGTGGGATTGTTCCCAGGTCTCTGATATTCAGAAAAAAGTACTATGAGTTCCTACATATGGAGTCTCTCAAACCATCTGTTGTTCTTCCTGTTTTGGCTACCCTTTTGATACCTTTTCTGCATCTTCTGTAGCTCCTGACTCTTGGCCTTCTGCACCAAAGAAGCCAGATAGGTTTTTAAGCTGCCAGAGGATTGCAAATTTCTTTATATGTGCCCTTCTGCTGACCCTTCTGCAGTGTCAGTCTTTTCTGATAAGCCCACCAAGTTGTTTCCTTCTACCAAGCTACTGCCTTCTGATAAAGGATAGTAGGGCTATGGAAAGATTGGTCAAGAAGGTTTACACTGCTGCCACTTTGCCCTTTAGTGCCATTAACTACCAGACCCATATGACCATGTTTTGGCCCTTCTCTTCCAGGTTTCTAAGCTGGTTTTAGACCTCCCTGACTGAGGAAAAGGCATCTGTTCTTGCCGTGTTGAGCCCACTTCTCAAGTTGCCCAACATTCAATCAAATGCAGCTATTATTCAGCTGATGCCTCTCCCTAAGCTGCCGCCTTTGGTTCCATTATAATATGTTATTCCAGGCTACGTCTTCAGGCTTTGCCTGATGACATCAAGATCAAACTTTTGGAAACACGTTTGGATAACAAAAGTCTTTTTGGGACTGCTGCTGACTTATTCAAGTCCCACCAGGATAACAGTAAAGCCTTACAGGAGCTGAAACATATTTTTGTTTCCACTATTCTCTAGTTTCAAAGAAACTATCCTTCTAAGTCAGCCTTTGTTTGGTGGTAAACTTGTCCCCCTTCTAAGGGTAAGAAGGGTTCTAGGCATGTTCTTCCTGCTAAGTTTAGTCAATTCTTCCTCCCAGAAATCTTTTCAGTACAAGAGTGATTCTTTTTGATGGTTTGCATTCTCCTCCCCTTGGCCAGGTCCTCTTCTCTCTCTCTGCATCTCCCTGTGTCTTCCAAATTGGCTTAGGATCACATCAGATTTTTGGGTTATGTTCAATGTTAGTCAGGGATATTTCATGGTTTGGAAGCCCTTTCTTCGCTTGTCAAAAATTCCTCAACCTCCATGGGAATGGCTTTCTCATTTCCCAGAGGTTCTACAATCTCTTTTGGATCATGGCAGCATTCAAGCTGTGTATCCCACCCAGGTTTAAAGTGTTTTTTTTTCTCCAGAATGTTTTTGGTTCCCTGAAACGAGGTTACATGGAGATCAATTCTGGTTATTTGAAGTAGCAAACAAACACCAACTGTACCACAGCTAGGAAGTTTATTATACACCAGCTGTTTTATTAGTTGGTAGAGGATTTCTGTGTTTCGAATTCTGGATATTTCCCTGCTCAAAATTTTTCTCAAGCTCCGTTCTTTTTGGATATTATCCCTTCAGACATTGTTTCTTTTTCTGACTCCTCAGGCTTTTCTGGTGCCTCTAGAGCTGAAGGATTAATACCTACACGTCCCCATTCATCAACTCTTCAGGAAATGTTTGTTTCTCTGTCTCTTTCTTGCATTTTCAGTTCTCTGTTTTGCCCATTTGCCTCTTTACTGACCCAGTTTTATTCACCAAATGCCTCACTCCTGTCATTGCTTTTTGGAGACTTTGAGGTTGTGACACTGCCAGCCCAACTATCTGGAATTTTGTGGATAGTCATGTGTCATTTGTGAATATTAATATGATTCATATGCTTGTCTTACAAATGTAAGAGAACTATATGTTATGTGTATATTAAACTGCTGGTGTTGAAGTGTGTGTTGAACTGTAGTTTATGTACTGAGCTTCAAGAATGTAACCACAGTGTACCCTACTAGAAAAGAACAGAAATGTATAAAAACTATGTACCTGTGGAAATGTATGTTTTAACAGTAGAAGCTGGAACATACAGAGTTAACTTGCAAAACTTCAAGAAAATAAGTTGAAAAGTAAAGTGTTTTATGTGTTATCTCTCAGTAAGCAGACACAATGTCTAGAGCTAGAGGTTTTGCTATTGTCTTGAAACAGAAATAATTACTAGGTTTCAAATGTAAAGTGCTTTATTGCTCCCAAGCAGCTGCACATCTGAGAGATATATACTTCTCACACAGAGATGATAAAGTTCTGTTGATATCTGGTAGCCTGGTAACTGAAGGCATGCGACAAAGAGTGATGTCATCCAAGCTGACCCAGCAGTAATGTTTGATAGTAATTTAAGAACTGTCTCAGAGAAAGACTGGGCATTTTGTATCTTATCTTGGACCTAGAAACATCCATTCAGCACTTCTCCATTTGCCTTGCTCTGTAAGTAAGTTATTCAGGGCATAGTATATTTTAGATATAGATAGGAATATAGTAAAGATTAGTTTAGATGTTTTCTGTATTTATTTGAAACTGTTCTGCAATGTTGTTTTAAAATATTTCCTGTGATTCTGAACTCTGCAGTTACTGTGTTGTTTGAATATTGTCTTGCTCTTTTATTATTTATTATTAAATATATTTAAATTTATCTTTGTGGCTGGTATTTATGAGACATATTTAAGCTCTTAGGGTACTTGCATATATATTTGGTGAGATTGCAAAGGCCACTCTTAAATAGCCTTAGTCTTGGCCACACTTACCGTTTGGATAATAGTAACATTACATAGTAGGATTGGTCACCTTTTGTAAGGGCCTTTAAGTATCTGATAAATAGGGGTTGGTGGCAGTGATAACTACCTTATAATATGGGCAGAAGGGGGCATAGCTAGTAAACCTTTGCCAGCCTTCCCCAGGCATGTGTGTGTGTGTTTGTATATAAATCAAATGTCAAAGTGTGCGTGTGTATCAGCTACTTGGGCAGGGACACGAAGCACTGGTTGGACAGAGTGGATACTGGAGGTCTTGGCTTGACCCCTCAGCTGAGATCTTAACCCTATAGCTGTGCCAGTGGGGATTCTTATTTGGGATCTGGAGAAAGTGGGAGAAACCAGCTCCAGACTGACTGTGATTTCTGTGTCCCCTTAAGGGAAATTGTACTTTTCTGTGGTGTAATCATCCTCCCAATGCATACGTCCCTCACTGGTGCAAGTGGTGAAGATTGAGGCTCCTTGATTACTGGGCTAGTGCAGGGGTGTCACAGAGGTATGCATATTTTTTCCTATTTAGATAATCTGCTTATTCAAGCTCCTTTGCCCTTCAGTCAGATACAGGATCTCCAGTTTTCCATTTGTCTGTTACACAGTCTTGGGTTAATCGTAAACCTCTAGAAATCAATTATGGCACCTTCTCAGGATCATGTTTTCCTTGGATCCAGGCTTCAGACAATTCCCATGCTGACATCTCTTCTTGTGCCCAAGGCAAGCCCTTCTTCCTCTGTCCTTTGTCATGGACAGGGAATTTCTCAGGGTCCTAGGATTTATGACTTAAATTAGGACCCATATGAAAAAGCTTCAGGGATACCTCATATCAGTGTGGCTTCAATGTTGTCATTCCCTGGCCTTCCTGGTATTTTTTCTTTCCTGTCTCAAGCTCACACTTCAATGGTTGATTCATCATCTCTCTCTCAAACCAAAGCTTCCTTTTCAAGCTCCAGTTTCCACTCAGGTGCTTTTCACTCATGCTTCAGACAAGGGGTGGGGTGCCTCCTTAAACCTCCTCATCAGATGACCACCATATCAACATAAGATATGATGGCTCTGTTCCTGTCTTTGCAAGTCTTTCATTCCCTCTTTCATCTGTGGCCACTCAAGATTTTCACAGACAATAACATCATGATGTAGTATGTCAAAAAGCAAGGGGCGCAAGGTCCTACCTTCTTTGCAGACTAGCTCTTTAGGTCTGGGATATACCCATCCACTATCAAGCAACAATTCAGGCAGTTTAAATTTTCTCAAAACACAATCTTATGTTAAACTCTCTGACCAGGTTAAGAACACACACTCAGAATTGGATGCTTCACATAAATCTGTTCCTGGGCCTTTCTGACCTTTAATTCCCCTCTGGCCTCAAGGTTTGAGGTCAAGCAATTCCTTAGGTGTCCTTCATATAAGGCCTTCCAGGAAGCCAATTCCACCTTCTTGGAACCTTAATTTTTTATTTGAAAAATTGACCCAGGATCCTTTTGAGCCTTCTTTTTCATCTTCTTTACAGCAATGGATTTGAAAGACTTTTCTTCTTAGTTCTGCCAAGAGAGAGTCTGAACTTCAGGCTCTCATGTCTTTTCCTCCTTTTTTAGTTTTTCATAGAGACAGGGTGTCTGTACTAATCCTTTTTTCACTCTCAGGATGGTCAGAGAGTTGCCCCTTAATCAGTCTATTCATCTTCCTTCCTTTTTTCCTTATCCACAGTCTGGCATTCTGCCATTGAGAAGGTGCTTCACACCTTAGATTTGTATAGATATCTCTGATATTCTTTAGGCAAAACTACACTTATTCACATTTCTGAGCAGCATTTTGTTTCTCTTCATCCCAGGACTTTGAGTTTGGCTGTTTCTAAGCAAACATTTCTTCCTGGGTTTCTAAAGCCATTTCTTTTTGTTATTCATTTCATGAAAAATGGCTCTCCTCGGCTGTAAATGCACATTCTGCTAGGGCAATTGTCTGTTGCTGTTTTTTTCAATGGTCTAGACACTAGTTCTATCCCTGAAGCTGCTACTTGGTCCTCTCTTTGTACTTTCAGGAAACATTACTAGTTGGATGTTTTCAGGGCCAGGGCTGGTTTTGTCATGGCCATTTTGCATGGGCTTGTGGAGGGTCCATCTGTGTCTTCCTTCTCTCTGGCTTCATCTTCAGCTCTTGTACTCTCCCTTATGTGAAGAATACTGCAACCATGATATGGAAGGACATAGTACAGTCATGTAACATCTTACAGTAACAATAGATGTCCTTCTCTTCAGTGTTGCAGTATTCACTCCCTCCTTCCTTACCCCTCTGTCCTGACTCTTGTACTAAGTTCTATTTCTCACCTGTCTGAGAAGGCCCTTCGCCCTTTTCCATCTTTAGTATTCCTTCTGGATGCACATGTTCCTCCTTGTCCCTGAGGGTATCCTGTTCCTCCTGGGCTTTTTTCAGTTCTGAATATTTGTCTGTACATCACCTATATACCCTATGTCTTGCATGGGAACGTGTGACTGATGGCGCATATAAGAGCTGAAGGCTTTGGTATACTTGCTGGACATTCAGCTATCCTTGGCAGGAGATCCTTAGGTGAAGAATACTGCTATTATGTAACATTCTGTATTACTTTGAAGTACTCATTTATTTTATTCCTTTCTTGTTGTACGATAAATTGATCTATGATGTTTCTTTATCCATTTGAGGATTATCTCCTCAGGACTCCTCTAAAAGTGGGATTTCCATCATACCTGTCAACTGTACATATTTTCACAGAATGTCCAGATTTTTGCCTCATATTTTTAGTCCATTTTTCATAAAATTTTAGATTTTTCTGGCAAATCGTTGGCAAGTCATGAAAGACTGAAGTCAAAAGATAATGACAAACATTTGAGTTTCAGATTTCCATACCCTTCAAAAATCATGCTAATGCACAAACTATTATTCTATCAATTTTCTAAGTTTGTAAGAGCAGTATTTAAAAATTGTCCCTATTTTTGGGCCTTTGTTCCCCCATTATTTATGACTTTGCCTAGATTTCTTGCTATAAAAGTTTGAGAGGTATGCTCTCCATTTGGATTGTTATAGTTAGAAAATGTACAGAAATACAAAGGCTTGTTCTCACTATAAACATTGCATATTAATAATGCAGAAAAATATCCAAATGCCAAATTTTCTGACAAAGACTGTTATGAAACAAGACCTTCTAGAGAAAATTATTTTACTCACCACCAAGATTTTGCCTCCAATTTGGAGACAACCATCCTTATGTGCTGCCCAACCTTTTATAAATATGACATAGTAGTGATGCATAAATATGTTCAAAACTTCATACTACTATGACAAAGGATTCATGAAACAAGAATACCTAGAGAACATCCTTGCTACAATTTAACTTACTGCCAAGATTTTGTCTCCTATCTGGAGCCGTCCATCCTTGTGTGCTGCTCCACCTTCGATAATTTTAGTAACATAGATGCTATTATCTCCAGGAATGTGCTGGTTACCAACTCCTCCGGCTATGCTGAAACCAAGGCCTGTATAGTCAAAAAAAGATGGATGAGGCTGTCATAAAACACCAGGTAAGCAGCAGATATCAAAGAAAAACAAGACACTAACGACCCACCTCAGTATCGGTTCATATCCTGGGGGAGGTGCTAGTGTTTATTGAGAGACCAACAACACAGCACATCTTGACTGTATTCCATATTTATACTAATAATTAAATAATGAAGCTGTGAACCCTATGAAATCCCCTTCAATGTCCTGGAGCCTGGTAATCCATCAAAAGCTACAACAGGTAGGTGCATGTGTGTGCATGTGTATGCCATAGTTCATCAATAGATGGGAATTGTGTGTCGCAATCATATCATGCTTGCATAAAAGCTAGCCTGCAGCCTAGCTCATCTATCTCTTTCCTAGGTGCAGTCCATGTTATTTTATCTGCCTGAGGGGAAAACTGTTGGCTTTGATTCTAGACTGTTAGTTGCCTTCTTCCTTGTGGCCTAAACCTAAACCTGTTACCTTATATTTTTTTAAGCAATACTTCAACCTGCACTGTGAATCCACTCTTCCTAAAATTTAAACAGCTGCATCGCTCCTTTCCTTATGACCTGCAGATGCATGCCATTGACCTGTGAATCTTACAACTTTTCAGAGCTTGTTGGCTTTTCATTTTCATATTTTATCACTACCTATTACTCGGCAGAAATTCAAGCAGTTTGCAGTATGCGGAATTGCTTTTAAGCAGTAATCAATCTCCCTGTAGTGTGACTGACACAAAGGAAGCTGCATTTATTTTCTAATTATTATCAAAGCTCTGTTACTCTACTCCCCATCATCTCCCCAGTAATCCCCACCTCATTTCTCCCAAGGAATTCTTATCATGCCTTCATAACATATCACCCATCAGCAACCTTGCCTCTGTAATTGATTTTACATTTCTTTTATTTCTCTTTATTTCTTAAAGATCATGTTTATCGTTCACTTAGAGTTGCTCTTCTTTTCAGGAAACTAAACTCTGATTACCATTTTGCATGGTACTTTTCCCCAGGTGAGCTTCAAGTTTGTCATAGTTGGACCACTTTATCCCACTTCCTCTCACCCTTAACAGTTTTTCTACAGCCTCATCTATGAATATTTCCTTAATATGATGCTTATCTGTGACTGAGTCATGATGTCAGCAGAACTGAATCTCTCATTTGATGTACTTCTGTGTTACTAAAACTCAGAAATTAACATACTTAATGAGGAAGGGGTCAACAGTCACTTAAAACTATATGGTCTGTGATCATCTAGGCACTCTGCTTACTAGACCTCGTGCCATTCCTCACTTGCAAGATGGAAAGCATGACTTTGAGAGTGGAAGCTGCCTTCCCAACTCCATTCACAGGTGGTGTAACAGGGAGTCCAACAAACCACTCCACTGGGTCCATCCATTATATCACTAGCTAATACAGCAGCCGAAACTACACCTGAGAATAACCTTTCTATCACAACCTTATCTATTTTAGATGATCTTTTTACATTTTGTCCTTTGACTTGCCACTAAAATACAGATCTTTTTTTATAGGCTTGTAAGTGTGTAACAGTTTAATGACCACAATGGCCTTTTTAAGCCTAACTACGCATCCCAAATCTCTGACAAGTTCAGGTACCCTTGATAAATGTAAACAGGGGCTTGGGAGATGAAACACTTGCAAGCATGGACGTGGGAGATGAACCATTTACAGGCTGTCTGAGTCCATTAGAATCTTGGGTGTCAAGCAAGGGATGAATCTCCTGTGCCCCATCCAGTTGTCTAAGTTCACTTAAATTGGGTTAGGGAGGAACTCTGCTTCATATGGATGGGGAGCCTGTCCCAGAGAAGGGATATATACCTGTCTCTCCATCAGGTCCTATTTATATAATGGAGAAGGTTTATGTCTTTAGAATGGGTAATTATGGTGCTGTTTGTTTTGCAGATATGCAGGATGTCCATCGGATTAGGGTCTGACAATGCCTTATCTGTTAGGCATAGATCTCTTCTCAACAGCCTATAGTAGGTAATACAGGGATAAGGCTTTGAGGTAGTTTACATAAGGCATGTTATCTGTACCCTGCATTCCTTTAGTGCAAATGTTCTAATTGTTGGATGTGCCTAGTTTAAGTACATATCAAAGTGGGCATTGTACTTAATGATAAGTCTGATGAATGCCGAATACAATGGAACAATGACCTCCTTGGACCTAGATGCCATAGCTTTATTTATAAGTTGGGCAACGTAGAACGACTTCCTCACTACTCTAGATGTGATGGCCAAAAGCTAGATTACTGTCTGTGTGTCCCCAAGCCCCTGACTACTGGGTCATCTCTTAGGGGTGTTGTCAATGTGATAGTTACCTGGGGTGGCTAACTTTCCGAAGGATGCTATTATGCATTTCTTGTTATTTAGTTTTAGTCCATGGCTCTGACACAAGTTATTTATCTATGCCAGTCCTTTCTGTAGAACATTTAAGTTAGTGGGGGATTTTATGACTGTTTCTAATTTTCAGTCATCTGCAAATTTAGTCATCCAGAAGCACTTGATATTGGCCTTGATTTCAGAGAAGTAAATACCAAAACTGAGCAGTCCAATGACTGATTCCAGTGGATTCCACTTGTGACCGGCCTTTTTGTAACGGTGAACTCCCCTATTGTAACTTCCTGGGTCCTGTCTGTGAACCAGCTTACTATCCACAAGGTGGCATTAGGGTTTATACCTAACCTCTTGAGTTTGTCAACAAAGTTCAAGTGGGGTATTGTGTCAAATGCCTTGGCCAGATCAAGGTAGGCAGTGTGAACCATTTTGCCCTCATCCCTTGTTTTGATGACCTTCTCAAAGAAGTCTACCAGGTTGAGTAGGTATGAACTGCCCTTAATGAAATCAAATTGGGTTAGATCCAGTGTTTGGAGGTTTCCTATGTCATTCTTGATAATTTAAATTTTTTTTTGTATAGGTTCATTTCTGGTAAACTCCCTGTATATGTAATACACTGCCGTCATGTCTCTTTTCTAACATAAACAGTCAGACTGCTGCATATCATTGGTTTAGATGTTATTACTAAGCTTACGTCCAAGGATATCATCAAGAAGCCCAACCACATCATCTAGTACTAGTGGGAGATAGTGCTTCTCCACTTAGTAGAATTTCATACATATAACCAGTGAAAATCTATGACTACCCTTCCGATCATCCAACCTAATTCTAAAGGATGCAAAGGAAGTACTCTGCTTTAAATGCAAGGGCAGTCTATTCTGCAAACAGATGAATGCTGGATTAGGTACATCTCAGTCCATCTGATGTTGCTAATATGGGAGTAGAGTACAAATGTAGATCAAGGAGTTGAAAGACCCCTAGATCATTCATAGTGCAGAAGACTAAACAGAGATCATACTTCAGTGGCCTGTACACCTCAGAGGAGAGCGATATGGATTTTAATTTATCAGAGTAAATAAGGTTACTGAGACATGGGATCTTTTCAGTGACAAAACATTCTGGTCTCTTGCATTGGTTTAGCTGGTTAGCAACATACGCACTAAAGGGGGCATTATATTGTATGATAGTTCTAATAAGGTAGGAATAAAGCAGGACTATAACATCTTTGAACACTGAGGAAATATCATGAATGATGAGCTATGCATGGCAAAACCATTTTCTAGCCATGTTTATCAACATGAGTACCCATGTCCCTGATGATTGTTATATTTATGTGAAATGTTATCTGTATAGAATATGGTAACCATGCTATGTTTATTATGTGTTTTTCTTGGAGTTGAGGATAACCCCATGAATAACACACCAAGGATTTATATGTTCCAACCATGATGGAGAATTTTTAGGATTAGAATGAGGTTTGATAACTTCCTCCAATTTACAATCATCAGCAAACTTGGTTGGCCATAGTCCTTTAACATTAGCTATCATGTCAATGATATACATATCAAAGATGAAGAGGCCTAGGACAGAGCCCTGTGGGACTCCACAGTGGTAATATTTTTTTCTATCCAGAGCAAACACCCTCAAATTTAATGATATTGGTTCTGTAAGACAGCCACTTAGTTATCTGTCAAATGATTTATGGGTTAATGTTAACTTGTGAGAGCTTGTCAATAACTCCTGCATGTGGAATAATATCAAATCCAGGTGTGTAGTGTGGATTATATGCCACTTGTTTATTCATCCATTTATTCATTCAGGTTTGCAACTGCGGTAGAGCACTGATCCAAATGGACCTACTTTAGTCTCAGCCAAGACAGTCCATTATTTATGGCCTCATCACCCCAGCTATTCAATTGTCCTTGATTTTGCCTCATACTTTTGCCTTGTTCCTCATAACATTTTTTAGTAAATCATTCAGGATTGCAGTTAATAAATAATGCCAGACATGAGAGTTTTGTACTTGTAATGCTTCATAAAATGCATGTTGATGCAAGCCTATTAATATTCTGAGTGAATTGCAGTAATACTTAAAATGGCTCCAGATTTTGGGGCTTTTTCCTCTAATTTTGGCTTTATCCCTTATTTCTGTGCAAATACGTTTGTATCTGTGTTTTAAAGGATTCATTAAGGGTGAGTAAGCCTGAACTGCCTTTTATAAAACTGACCACTCTTGCTTATTAGTTCACCCATAATGCACTTCACAGCCATGCAAATAATATGAATAAGACTCACAGGCCTGTAATTCCAAGTGGCCGTAGAGCGAGAGGGACCTCATTTTTGCAAGGAAAACCACAATAGCTATTATTCATGCCTTAGAAATACATCCATTGGACAAACTTGTGTTGAAGAAGTGATGGAAGGGTTTCACTAGGTAGGACTTAACTTCTTAGCAGGCATCCAGAGATATTGTCGGGACCTATGCAACCATGGAAGGTTTGAATTTCTGCATGGTATACATCCCAATATTACTCATCTGCTCCTGTTTGCTGTGGTTGTGATTTGACAACTTACTTTACTCCACCAGCTATAATTTTCCTGCAGAAAACATTTAAAAATACCATTTGGTGAAAAAAAATACATTTCCAAAGTCAACTGTTTTTCACAGGAAGCAAAGACTTCCACAGGCATATTATCCTAAGGCAAACCACTGCAGTATAAAATGGGGTATAATTCTGGCAAAAATTGAATGATGGTGAAAATAGGATACAGGAGAAAACATTTGGAGAGATGGAAACAGTGTGCTGGGCATGGGTTCGGTGTGTGGATGAGGGTCTTTTGCATAACCACACTGCATATGTGATACACAAAAGCACTGGCAGTAAATGAGAACAGGAGAAGAGTATGGGGAAATAGAGTAACGGAGGGAGGATGCTTGGAAATTCCAGAGGTCTGAAAATTTGAAGTGCCTGGGCTGAAGCATAAATGCATAAAGGATGCAAGGTTATTGTTGTAAAGGGGCAGATTGAACTCAGAAAGCAGAGAGAGAAATGGTCACTAAAGGATTTGGTAAGGTGGATTAATGTTTAGATACTTCAAGAAAAAAGGCTGAGAAGTTGGTGGATGGAATAAAGAACTGTAGCAAGAGAAGCATTTGAATCTTTCAGAAATAAACTGTGAAATCCTAATCTCCGGGGTAGAGGAGGTGAATGAGGTCTTGGATTATGACAGGCTTAATTGTGGGGAGTTAGTAAGAGAAAGGCTAGGATTTGAGACATGGTCTTAAACCAGGAGGTCAGAGATGTCCAGTAGAATGTGGTGTTAGTTTACAGTGATAACACCACTGTGTGGTTTAGACTGTGGAGCGAATGGTAAAAGGCCAAGGATAAAGACAGTGGCATGGGATTTCAGTAAGGTATGGAGTATGATGATTTGGGGAAGCATCAAAAATGAGCATACAGACCACATTCTGCACTATGGTGAGGGAGCTAGGTAGGAAAGGAGGGGTGTCTCAGTAATGACAGCTTACATGTCACCCAGATCTTTCCTCCAATGGAAAATGATTAGACTAATAAGGTTCCCACCTTAGTCAGGGAACAAATTGGTCATAATGATGTTATCCTAGCCTTGCACAAGATGATAACAAATGGGTTTACAGGATGCTAGTTGGGAAAACCTGATACCAGAGGCACTGATGGATTAAAAAAAGAAGGAAAAAAGGGGAATACAGCATATTTTGATGGAGTTAGGAAAGAGAGTGGAAAGCAATAGATTTCAAAATAGAGACAGAGAATGTGGAGAGAAACATTCTCTAGTTATAGAAAATTAGATACACAGACTAGAGAATGCGCTTTCCAGGGTCATCAGGAATCCTAGTTATGGAAGATTAGTTACAGAGACTAGAGAATGTGCTTTCCAGGGTCATCAGGAATCCTAGTTATGGAAGATTAGTTACAGAGACTAGAAAATGTGCTTTCTAGGGTCATCAGGAATCTAATTATGGAAGATTAGACACAGAGACTAGAGAATGTGCTTTCCAGGGTCATCAGGAATCTAGTTACGGAAAATTAGATACACAGACTAGAAAATGTGCGTTCCAGGGTCATCAGGAATCTAGTTACGGAAAATTAGATACCCAGACTAGAAAATGTGCTTTCCAGGGTCATCAGGAATCTAGTTATGGAAGATTAGAGACAGAGACTAGAGAATGTGCTTTCCAGGGTCATCAGGAATCTAGTTACGGAAAATTAGATACACAGACTAGAAAATGTGCTTTCCAGGGTCATCAGGAATCCTAGTTATGGAAGATTAGACACAGATAATAGAGAATGTGCTTTCCAGGGTCATCAGAAATTTAGTTATGGAAGATTAGAGACAGAGACTAGAGAATGTGCTTTCCAGAGTCATCAGGAATCCTAGTTATGGAAGATTAGACACAGAGACTAGAGAATGTGCTTTCCAGGGTCATCAGGAATCCTAGTTATGGAAGATTAGACACAGAGACTAGAGAATATGCTTTCCAGGGTCATCAGGAATCTAGTTATGGAATATTAGACATGGAGACCAGAGAATGTGCTTTCCAGGGTCATCAGGAATCTGGCCAGTGTACTGGCAGCTTCCCTGATGTACATTTTCACGAGAGCACCAGTCAGTGCAGAGAAAACCCTGATGAAGAAGATAGCCATTTCCTTAGGAAATAAATATTCAGCATAATCTCCACTGCAGATTCATGTTTACAAAGATCTGTCTTTCTAATGTGGCCCATTTTTTTTTCTTTTTCTTTTTGACTGTGTTACAGTCAAATTTGACAATGGAGGTCCAGTAACTATTGTCTATCTGGACTTTAAGGACTATGACATAACTGAAGAAAAGGGCATGATACAAAAGGCAATGAGTGGTGCATGGTCAGGAATAAAAATGTACTTAACTCTGCTTCGCTCTCATGAACAAACCTGGAGTTGGGACTATATCATAGCATACTCTAGACCAAGACATTTACAGGTGTCCAGACTTTGAGATGTATTTTGTGTTGGACATTTCTTAGGACATCTCAGCAAATGACACTGCTAAAACTAAACATGCCTGCACTGCTGACCTTGGGTCATTACAGTGGTAGGCATGATGGACATATGTCAAAGCAGGTGCACAAGTGGTACATGCAAATAACTGAACATTTTCTGAAGCATTTATTTTTTTTTTACAGCTGCAGAGTTTTTGGACGTTTTTTGCAGGCCCACCTGGAACTGATGATTCTACAAAGGAGCACAAAAGCAATACTGTGTCCAGGTAAGATTTTTGTTTGCATGTGATATTTAACTGTTCTCAGAAAAAGCAGCTGACAAAGAGAATTTGGATATCAGGCTCTTGCTAACCTGGCTTAAGTTTCTGGATTATTTTCCTTTGCATTTTTTTAAACTTTTAGATGAATGCAAAATCAGATCATTAGTTGAAAATTAACAGCTGACTGTGGGACACCTGAATTTGTATATTATAACATTACACACCAAGTCTCTAAAAGCATAAAAGGTAACTGCGAACAAATGCTAGGAAGTTAGCATAATGCTATATTATTGCCCTTTGTTAATGGTTTTATTATAATCTGTAATAATATATGTAATCATAACTGACCACTTAGTTATTATTTCAGAAATCTTATAAACTATACAGCAAAGGGCTGGAGAAAAGGCATAACTCTGTTATCCATCTCTGAAGTAGTTTGTATTTTTCACTATCCACCCACTTGCTTACCCATTAGTATCATACACACACACACACACACACACACACACACACACACACACACACACACACACACACACACACACACATACACACACACACACACACACACACACACACACACACACACACACACACACACACACACACACACACACAGGTTTAGACTTCATTTACCATTTTCTCTGCAAATGATGATTATTTTTACTGCTGCTGCTTATGTTTTGGGGTTGTCAACTGCTGCCATAGTTTTCTTTCTGAGTAGGTCCCTGAGAGCATGCATTTTGTTTTGGCTCCAAAGCCTGCTATTAGGAGCTGATGGGATTCAATCTCTAGTTTTCAGCTTTATAATGCAGTGCTCTAACAACTATGGCACAGTGCTTTTCTATTGAGTTTGACAAAGCAGATGATACTAGGCCTGTAATAACTAGGTCTGGAATGGTATTTTGCTTTGATCTTTTCCCCTTGTGTTATAAACGTTGTGAGCTTATCCACATGTTATGTATCTTATTGTTCTTATGCTGCCTTCTTCCCTATGCAACTTTCATTTCTATTCCAGCAGACAGACATCTAAAATTAAATAAGACTTACTGGCCCAGCAACTAGGGATGTCACTCATTTCACTGATTCATTTTCCTCTCCCTTTGTTGACACCAGCATGCAGAAAACCCGTTTCCATTTGCAAATCCCTCACCAGAGTTCTGCCACCTTTTTGAATACTGAGATGACTTTTGGATGTGATTAGGAAAATGAAAAGAAATAATCAGCAAAGGTAAATTACAGTACTAATTTGATAAATGTTTTCCATATCTCACCTTTGGGTCCTTTAATAAGTTTGATCTCCATAACCTTCTCAGAGATGGGCTTTCTTCTCATCACATAGAGACGTACAATGGAGCCTGCTTCCTTCAGCGCTTCAACAGCTGTACTGTGGGTCACTTCCCTCACATCAACGTCATTTACAAACAGTATGCTGTCATTCACCCTGTACCAGCATCAGGAAGTAAGTCACATGACTTATATACAGTGGCTCAAGGTGTAATAAGAAATCATACTACCACACGAGTAAATTAATAAACAGTATGCAGACATTTGGTATAGTGCACAGTTATTCATGCTTCATAAGTACTGAAAGTAAACTTTGAAATGCTCACAAGTACTTCATTTATAGAGTGTTAAAAATAATTGTATGGCTTTGCCTTATTTTATTTTTATAGTTAATTGTCAAACACAAGATAAGAAAAATGGCTAGACAATTTTGAATTTTCTAAAATAACTGCAGACTAATATAAAATGATAGGCAACCTTGGAAAACAAGGCATGTTTCAGTAATTAACATTGACAAACATATAATAAATTTGGTAGCAGTCTTTATGAGAGAGAATCTTTTTGTTCTTTATGCAGCAGGTGATTGTTTGCCATTTGTGCTCCTCAATTTTAGGTTCCACAAGTTACCCTTACCCTCCAAGACATAATCCAGTACTTTTCCCCATTGTCTAAGGGGAGATCGATGCACCCCAGTACAGAGCTGTATTGCCATCCACAGAGCTTTTTTTGTTGTATTCCCCACCCCCATGCCCAATGTCAATGTTACAAGGCCATTTAAACAATGGATGCCTGTCAGTATTTGCCTTAACCTAGTATTTGTAAACTTAGGATGCATATATCCTTGTATCACCCTTGGGGCTATCACCTTGTATTAAGACAACCCCCCCCCACCGAATAGACAAGCCAGTAAAATACCACTTTTAAAATATTTCCATTCCTTCCCCAGCCAACTTGTTCTTAATAACATTACTATATAGAAGTAACAGTATGCAAACCATACATGTACAGTCTGATAAATTATCATGCTTCTGTAGACATAAGTTAATACATGCATTTTACCATTTGCATATTATCAACCGATATTATTGCTTGTAATACAGTACCTAAATCATTATATTCATAGTGATGTTAGTCATGTAATGAGCTGCATATTACAGTTTGGAAAGCGTTTAAACATCAGGATACTTCATACAACAAAATGAAATAATACACTGAACAGTTCAAGTTTAGCTGAGAAAAGCAGAAAAGCATTTGTTTGGAGTTAATGATGGTTGCAGGGGAAATTAACTTCAGACACTGCTGCCTTATTTGTATAATAAAATGAAGACAGCAGCATTATAAACTGTTTGCTAACGAAATGGCCTGGCACTGAGGAGGAGGTTGTTTGCTCTACTTCTGATTCATGACACATTCTCGATGGTGTTTGTGAAGTGTGAAATGGTTATTCAGGCATTTTAAAACCAAAGCAAACAAAAAAAATCTATTGTTATTGGTGAATCGCATGCATATATATATGTATAGCTCCAGATGGCCAAAATCTGCAAACTCTAATGAGTTTGTTTTAATCTACCTTCAATTACTATAATTTGGAATGCATATCTGATGGAGCACAGTTGCACTGAAAGTAATAATTCAAAATTCCAGAAAGCGCAATGTTAACACAAGTACTGAGGACATTTTAAATGATGTCATCTGCAGAGTCCTCTGTTGAAAAACCTGTACACTGATACAGCCAAAGTGTAGCTAATCCCACACAGTTAATTTGTTATCTGCATTCAGCTCAGTTATAATTTCACAGAGTATATTGTCACTGGACTGGATGTGCAAAACTGAATACTTTGCACATCTCTGCTAACATCTATATTGTAAGTTTTGGTACAAAAAGTACAGGGAAGCCATTTAGAATGTAATACTGGTAGAGGCATAAATTTTATTACAAATAACTGTGTGACAAACAGTTTAATTACCACTGAATAGTATATTAAACAGTTTCAGAAGAATTCCTAATTGTGAGACAACATCTGCTGCAATGACTGTCTAATTTTTCTCCATCTGCCTAAAGTATGATTATCCTCCTGTATGCTGTTTGTACTGTGCATTTTTCTGTTTTATTAATTTAGGATGAGCTATACCATAAATTCTTCCATATTTTTATTCAGTTTTCTCTATTCTTTCTATAAGTAAGCAATGTTCAATAACATTCTTTGTGTCTTACTTTGTCCTCCATGCCTGTTGATCATCCCCCTTCCGATTTGTTGGCCATTCATTTCCTGTTACTAATGATAGGCTCAACCCGGAACGGTTATCAATCAGACACTCATTACGGGCAGTTTGATTTTCTTTCTGCTGCCCTTTCCCATTCACACACCCAGTAAAGTGCTGGGGAAGGGGCATAAAATGACCTGCAGCAAAGACGTCCCTTCACTTCTGCAAGGGACCTTTCCTCCTAGGAAGCCCAGTCGTTCCCTTTGAAGCATGAGTTGTGTTTTTTCAGTCTTCAATGGGGAAATTGTAGCATCTGTATACCCATACATGGGTGCAATCCTTCTCACCCCCTACCCCCAGGAAAAGTGAGCAAGTCAAGCTACTACATTCCTCCCCTCTTTGCCTGCCTCCTCTACTGCCAGGTCCTCTAACTGATCCTGGTTGCACTCAAGAGTCTGTCCTCTGCACTACAGAAAAAAGCACTGCTGTATAATAATTAGGTTCTGATAAAGCAACGGGCTAAAAAGTTTCTATTTAGCATTGTTTTGCAGTGTAGAGGAGTACCAACATAACCTGTTTCTTTTTTAATGTCGTTTCATTTTTGGTATTTCTTCTTTTAAGCCAAGTTTCATTTTCAGTAATGATAGGAACTCTTCCCTTTGCATATTGTCTGATGAACAGTTAGTAACTTCTTGGCCCGGATGGACATTTCGTAGATATTATTTGTTTACAAAAAATTGGCACGACCTATTACTTTATCATGACTTAAATAGCTTGCAGGTATTGGGGCAAAATGATACTTGTTAAAACAGATGCATTTCTGCTGTTTATGTAGTCATACAACAGAGATGAGTCCTGTGACTGACAAGAATTTTATGTCTGGCATATTGACGGTACAGGTTTAAGCCTAGCAGAAATATGATCAAAAGGGGATAATTGGATTGGTACATACTCCGAGTTTCTCTGTTTCTGTATAGTCTGATTTCCATCTTTGTGGACTAAGACAGATCTGGATGTGCCACCATAGATATTCATCCTTCTGACATAAAGGGAAGAAGGTCGAAGCAGGCACAAGCTTAAGATAAAGGATATGAGAAATGTTTAGTCTGCTGATATACAATTCACCATTACCTTGGCAAAGCAAATTCAGGGACAACAACTTGGGTGCTTGAAAAGATTCCTTCTGGCTGTGCAGAACAATAGATGAGCCAGAAAAGTGTGGATATGGCAGAGTGGGGGTGGGGGGTGTGGAACAAAGCATCATCCAGCAGACGGACTTCATCAACGAAGGAGATAAGCTACTTGCATCATAAACCAATCTGCTAGAAGAGTAGTAATCAGAATGGGCTCAGAAAAGCCAAAGGTGATAAGAGAGTAGTGACGTGTGAGAGTATGTTCCATATCCTGTCATAAACACTTTACATATCACTGGATTCTAAGTACAAAATGAGGGACTTTTGCTGGGTGACTGGCTTTCATACCTCTACACACTAAGCAGGTCAAAAGAATACATCTGTAAGCCCCACCCACACACAAAGCACAATATAAATGCATATCAGATGCTTTAGTTGCACTCTAGACCTCCTCAGAAGAAATGAAAGGTGAACATAATTAAAGTATCTCTGTGTCTTACTTACACCTGGGGGTAAAGAAGTACAAGGATGAATGAATGTCATGTGCATACATGCCCTAGTCCACTAGTATAACAAAAAACACACAGGCACTCATATGGACTCACACACCAGCAAGACAGAGACAGTTTGTCCTTACCTGAGTCTTCCATCCTGTGCCGCTGCACCTCCTGGAATAATTTTTGTAATAAATATACTAGGATCATCTCCGATATGAGGGTTGTCTGTGCCCCCTGCAATACTGAAACCCAAACCTGAGTTACCCTAAAAAAAGAAAAAGATAATAAAGAATATTCAATCATGTTTGGAATACTGTGACTAGAGAAAGAATAAATAGAGGGAGAGAGACAAGGCAGACGATAACAAAAGTACAAAGCTAAAGAAAAGATGATACAATGAAAGAGGGATGGAGAACAAATTACAGTAATTTGAAAGAGAGAACTAATACATATGCAGTTTTATTTAAGCTTATTCTCTTGCTATTAAAAAAAGTGAGGTGTAAGCACTGAGCAAAAATGAGAACTGGGAAAAAAAGAGGCCATATTTAATACCAATTACATTTCTCAGTTATGATTTCTGGTTATCGCCCAGTATGAGAACTGGCCACGCTTTTGTCAGTTAGTGCATAGAACTAAAGCTCTGTGTTAATAATAAGCTGCTTCCTGTTCTAAGGGGTACAGAGTTTGAATTTAGAATATGGTACAGGGGGTTAAGACTGTGTTACCTTGAACAAGTCATTTAACCAGTAGTGCTTGACGGCAACTGAGAATTTGGGCTAGGTCCTTCAATGGTCTTAGTAACTACTTATGATTATTAGTAACTGCACCATTTCATTTTTAGTATTCTATCTGGTTTTCAGCTAATTCACATGGTGCAAAACTGCACCAAACTCAAAAAAAATGGGGACCACACACACTACCCCAAAGTCTGGGGAAAGTAAAAGCTTGCATTCTATGCCAATTACTCCTGTTTAATTAATGCTATTGTCTAAGTTCAACAATGAAGATTTGACGGATAATAGTCAGCAATATACTAAGTTAGATATATGAAAGATAACCACACACAGTGGTGTCTGTGTGTGTGTGTGCGTGCGTGTGTATGTGTGTGTGTGTGTGTGTGTGTGTGTGTGTGTGTGTGTGTGTGTGTGTGTGTGTGTGTGTGTGTGTGTGTGTGTGTGTGTGTGTGTGTGTGTGTGTGTGTGTGTGTAGCTACTTCACAAGCTTGAAGTTTCAAAACTTTGAACTGCAAATGGTTGAGACCATAAGATCTAAGTTTTGAAACTTTGAAATTGTAATAAAAAAAAAAATAAAAACAAAAATGTATTTTACGTTTTTGCAAGGATCAAGCCTCCCCGCATTCCCACACCCCTACTAAATAAATATACCAACTCAGAGATCACACTACAGTGAGGAAAATGGTAAATTTCCTGTTCTGTGCTATTCGGCGATCTCCATTCAAAACGTTCAAAGTTTCAAAAGTTCGATCTTATAGTCTCCACCATTTGCAGGTCGAAGTTTTGAAACTTCAAACTTGTGAAGTGAATCCGTGTGTGAGAGAGTGTGTGTGTATGTGTGTGTGTGTGTGTGTGTGTGTGTGTGTGTGTGTGTGTGTGTGTGTGTGTGTGTGTGTATATATATATATATATATATATATATATATATATATGTATATACACATATAACATAGAGGGATGCCACAATTACACAGCATTAGCAATGAGTTTTGCATGGAACAGGGCAGTACAGGACTAAGGTCTGAGGGTTCTGCAGTACATAGGGCACATGTGATGCTAAGATTCTTGCATTTTGAGGCAGGACCTCTACCTGTCATGTGTTTCTCAGAGGGGAAAGAGTTAGGAGTATGAGTAATAACAGGAGGAATATGTATGCAATAAAGACAAGGAAGGATCATGGGAGAATGTATAGGGATTGACAGCAGGAACATACTGCTGCTGTTTTGGATCTTCTCAATTTCCAAATAGCCAGCTGTGCATATCCTTGTAGAGTGTTAGGAACTGGAAAGCATAGCTAATGCAGTTTGTTAACATTAATTGCTGTGGAACTGCATACTTTCTGCTTGATGGTTCCATTGCACTTTGAGGCAGCAAACACGGACTGTGTTGATTAGGGATGCCTATGCCCATATATGTTACTCCACTGGGGTGTGTGCCTAACAGTAGAAATTAGGGGAGTAGGCTTATCATAGTGCAGATCTTTTGAAAGTCTACCCTGACCTTTATGAATCTCATGTTACAACTGCCTGATGTTGGAAGGAGACTTTGTCTACCTTTTCTGCCATTTAATTGCATTTAACATTCTACCTCCCCTCTGTCCCAACCTCTCCCTATACTCTTTTCTTCCATTTTTGCCTTCTTTAATCAAATATTTTTATTGTAGTAAGAGAATGGCAATTTTAACAACAACGTGAACATCATGCATACAATTTTGGAACATAAAAGAACAATAAAAAAGACACACTGCAACTATATACACTATTTACAAGGCCCAAAATTGATAACATTATAAAATAATAGAAAAAAGTTTGCTTAATAAACATCAGATAATTCAGAAAGAGTTAGAGTCTTTACAAAAAGTTTTGATGAGAAAATAAACTTTTATCCAAGGATTATTAACAAAATTTCTTGGATTTATTCTCACTTCTTTCATTTTGGTTTCTCTGAAAATGAGTTCTTGAATATCTTTGTGCATTCCCTCTCCATCACTTCTTCCTGTAGTCCATTGTAATGGTCTACCTCCCTTTCTGTGAAGAAGTGCTTTTAAAGACTGATAGAGTACTTTATCCATTCAGTCTGCTGCCTGTTACTGGTCCTTCCCTCTGCCCTCTCTGTTCAGGATGATGTTATTGACTTTCTTTCTATGATCGTGTGTATCACTATTATGCCTCCTGTCTCTTTTAGTCTCAGAAAAGAAGAGCTGTAGTTCATCTTGTCTTTAGTCATATTGCTCTCTGTCTACCTCAGAAATCCTTCTGGTGACTTGTCATTGGATTTTTTTTTCGGGCAGCCTGGTATCTCCTTTTCTTCATGTAGTCCAGACCTGTACACAGTAGTGAACATGAGATCCCTGGCTGATCATGTAAAGTGGAACAATTAGCTGCTTATATCTGGAGTCTACCTCTAGAATTCACTGTGCTGCCGCTGCTACTGACTAGCTTTTTACTCTGCTCCTGATGCACCAATATAGGAAGGAACAAGACAGCACAGCCACATGCCTTCCCTGCTTGCTATCATCTGATACAAGCCCACAAAGTAGAACATCACATCATGGTTGCAAAAGCCAAATCCTTCTCTAGTCTACTCCTATATCCTCTATCAGTGAATGAGTATTTGTGTCATCACTGAAGAGGTTGGTCTTGTTCTCTGTTCCCCCACATATATCAAATGTGAGCACTCTGATGAGTACTGGACCCAGGACAGAGAGCTGTGTTACTCTGCTAGTCACTTCCCTAATTCCTGACATTGTCCCTGTCATCATGACTCTCTGCCATGCCATTGAACTATTGAATTACATTGAATCAACAGAATTGCTTTGATGGACAGGTATATCTTGCAGAGGATACCACTACTGTAGAACAGATTTCCCATCCACATAAAACAAAGTTCATCCCTGTCCATATTCAAGCACAACTTATATCTATGGATTGGAATAGAAAATGTATCTTTGGACTTCCCCCTGTACTACTAATGGACAAAGGGAGCTCCTAAATATTTTATCCCATGCCTGGGTCCATTCAGATTATCTGTGGTATGATCTCAGTTATCCTCATTAGGGGTAATATATAATTATCAACTACAGGATGGGTAAAGGCAGTCTTTTATCAAATGGGATAGGTTATTTAAAGTAGAAAAAGGGAAATTGTCTATGCTTAAAACTGCCTGCAAGAGATGATCACATTCTTCAAGCTACCTTAACCTGGATATTTGTAACCCCCCTTTTGCATCTGTTAGGACCATGTCTAGTTTGTCAATGTGCCTTTAACTTGGGCATTCATAACTCTCTATGCATCTGTTATAACCAAGTCTAGAACTCTATCCTTTCTGCTACATTCCTGCACCAGCTGGATAAAGCCATTATCGTTTAAAACTTCATCTCTTACTCACTCAGAAGCTTGAATTCTGCAAGTCTGATTCTGGCAAATTTAGATCTCATGAGTATTACCTTCTTCTTCCTACTCCACTCAAAATTCTCCCCTATAATCTTTATTCCTCTTCTCTTGTGGTGTCTTGGAGATTATATACTGTATTAACCCACCATCTCTTTCCTGAGTCCTCTACCCTTTACTGCCAAGGCACTTAACCTATGTTCTAACCCTGACTGCAACCCTTGCCTTTTTCTTAGTATGGCGTTCTTCCTCCCCTCTGTCCTCACATTTGATGCCAACACCACTTCTCTTCTTGGTCATTCCTGAACAATCTACACCCAAACAGATTTAAGTCGAATTGCTTGTTTCCACTGGTCAAAATGTTTGCCAGTGTTGTGATGAGATGTCCGTGCAAGACTATCAAACAGTTACAATAATGATGGCCAAAGACTGCACATTTTGAAAGATAAGGGTGCAGGAATCACTGAAGACACACAGGTCCATGGGGGTATGATAAATGACAGCATATGTAATTTAACATTACAATGTTTTTAACAACCTGAACATTCTACGTTTTAAAAATAGTAAAAAAAAAATGTATCTTTGAAAAGTGAAGAGACCAAGCGCAAAGCAACCACTTTTTCTGCTTGTATCTTAGATCTTCACCAATGTTTGAATATTACTTTAATCAAATTACCTTATTATATATGTTTTAAGTCTACTCGTTTGTTATTTGATTTATATCTGATACTTAAAACCTGTGTGGAGCTTTTCTAGATGCACTCTACTGAACTGAGAAATTTTCAGCTAGAATTTTTCAGTCATCGATCCATCCATTATCTAAATTTCTTTTCCTAGTGATGGCATTAGTGGTAGAAAACCAAGCAGTGGACTCTACACTACTACATCCCAAGCAACACTTTAAACTTATCCTCTGAAATCTCCAGGTTTACCTAGACAAGTTAGAAACTGTAATCCTTTCAGCGTATCCTGAATTTGCCATGTGGCCTGATTCCAATGGGGAGTGTTTGGCACAATTCCTTTAGGAAGTACCCTTAAGTCATTCTTGCAAGGTGTCCAAACAGTGGCATTCTCACATTCTCCCCAATTATCAATCTCATCAAGCTGTCAAAGACAGTGAGAATAAGATATCTTGAGAAAGAACTTCAATTCTTTCACATGTATTTGCAGTTTTATCTTCTCCGTCACTACTCAAGTCATATGACTATAGGTTAGGATGACAAAATAGACTTACCAGTAAACCCAGAGCTGCAACCTATGACTCACCTCTTGCTTTACTTTCATGATATGGTACAATGTCTTCAGCTACCTTAAGCATTGACTGCTTAATATCCTGATCACCTCTATCTTCAGTCATGAAGAAGACACTTAAACTCTTTCAACTTAAGCACCTCCTTCTTCCTTACCTGCAGAAGCCACTTTCCCTTTTTCTGGGACACAGCCATAATTTCTGATTTGTGTGATGCTGATATTCATCCCAGCCATTTCACATTAATCGTGGAATCACTTGAATGCATGCTACAGATCTCCATGTTAATAAAGGACATAAGCCAAACTACTTCAAAATAAAGACGAATAAAGGCTAAATGAGTAATACAAAGCTGATGCCTATTGCCTTTGACACCTTGGCTAAGTCTTTCAGGGTTGGAATATCAAGCAGCAGTTGCCCTGAGGCCCAATAGTGAGGTATCACCTTGCACAAAATATTCTAAGGAACAACGTCATATGTCTTCAAGTGCTGATATCACATGCAAACAGTATAACAACACTCACAAGCTTTGGGCTAGGACTGTGGTCTAGGGCAACAAAGCCTTAAGTGTGTCAAAGATGACCCATAGTTGACTGGTGGCACAGAAACTAAAAGGGGCCAGAATGGAGGATGGTAGTGAGCAACTGAGACCAGCTTGCTGATTTTGGGAGGAAGATAAAGCCTTAACTTGTTACATTGTCAACGCCTGCAGAAAAGCAGATAAATCATCTTCAGACAAGCCCTAGCATGCAGCTACTCCATTCAGTCAGCCAGGAGACTTGGAAATGGTAACTGTGACATCCCTTCTCTGGGCCAGTAATCAAGGAGCCTCAATCCTCACCACTGACACTGGTGCAGGATATTCACTTAGAACAAAAATGGATACACACAGTATTTTTAGATGCAGCTCTCAGCATCAAGCACAATTTCCCTTAACAGCACACAGGGAACAAACACAGTCCTGGGGATGGGTTTTCTTCTCCAGGCCCCAAATAAGACTTCACCTTTCTCTTTGCAGATACTAGTACTCTGTGTCCCTGTTTCAAGTAGCTGCACACACACTCTTTAAGATTTGATTTTCACATACACCCCCCCCCACACACACACACATACCTGGAAAACGCTGGCACAGATTTACCAGCTAAGTCACTCTGCCCAGACTATAAGGTAGATTCACTGCCACCAGCCAACTACAGTCAGGCTCTTACCAGGGTACCCAATTACTCTTAGTACAATTAATACTAGACATATGGTAACATTTGCAAGCCATGCAGCAAGACATTCAGGAAACCCACAGTGTCACCAAATACATGGAATTCTGCCAAAGATTAAACTATTTTCTAAAAGATCAGCCACAATGAAAGGTATAGATGCATTTCATAATAAATAATAAAATAGAAAACATGAAAATACTGAATACCTATTTACAATAAACATCAGCGTTTCAATTCGCAGTAAATATAAAAAATAACATAGATGGAAAGACTCAGACAGAAAAAAATACTTCTAACTAATCTCACTATTTTCCTAACTGACTGAAAAATTACAATTCCCTAGTTACTTACTAAAGCAAGGTAAGGTGAAATGGGTGAGTGGTCTTCTCAGTTCCAAAACAGAGTGCTGAGTCACTATCCCATTTCTCACTAATATCTAAAATAATTTCAGTGCTGGCTATAGAATGGCATCACATTTGATCCACCTGAATCTGTGGTTCCCATACTTTCCACCTGATTAGAAGCTGAACCAGAATCTAGCACAGATCTGTCACAATATACACCTAGAGTTTTGCTAAGGCATCTGGAGACTTTAAAACACTTTCAATACTTTCATCCTTCTTGTGGAGACTAACCAGCCATTCTCTAGCACCCCAGGGTAACATTTAGTTCACCATTAAGGACAACAACAGTAGGATCCCAGATCAGACATTGCGTCTCTGGCTGCATTCAGTCCAGTGTAATAAACTCTTTATGACCTAAACCAAGCAATTTAATTTAAAGCTAGGTAAGGTGGGTTGAGCATAACCCCTTCCCTTCTAGCATCTTTTGTTAACATATATACATTTCAGCAGTTACCACAATACAACCTGACATACATGTATATTTCTTTTCTGTCTAGCACTCACTGTTGATACATTTCTAACTCAAGCAGTTTTACAAATACATTCTTAACACAAGCATATGTACAAATCAGTTTGATATACAAATGACATAAAATGTATTACAAAACTCCAGCTAGCTATGCTGGCATATGTTACATGAGGCACTGATGAGTCAACTGAGTGTTCCGGGATAAGGTTCATAGGAAAGCAGTAGACTAGCTGCCCTTTGGGCCAATTTAAGGCCTAGCCAGTTTCCTCAAAGGTGAGAATGAAACCCTGAACATTGTGCTTGCAAGATAAACACCTTAATCATTATGTCAACCCCCAACTCCAGATGGGACTCAAACTCACAATGCGTGGCTTAGGAAGCCAATACCTTATTTATTAGACCACTGGGGGCTGATAGTTAAAATATTTCACTTGAGTGTAAGTGTACACATCAGATCTATCAGATAAGCTGCCCCTACCTAGCACTACAGTCTCTCTCTCACACACACACACACACACACACACACACACACACACACACACACACACACACACACACACACACACACACACACACACACACACACACACACACACACACACACATACTTTTATCGCTGTTTGTCATTGATGGATTTGAATACCTACCTATTCAAGTCAACAGTCTAGAAAACCATGTATTACATTTTATAGGTTAATAGGTAAATACTATGGTATAAGTCTACAGACTACTACAAGCCACGCAAATAAGCAGATGTCAGAATCAAACCATGTACCTTACATCTGTGAGGCAAAGACATTAAACATTATGCCAACCCTACCCAGCCTTACAATATATATATATATATATATATATATATATATATATATATATATATATATATATATATATATACGTGTATGTGTGTGCATGTGTGTATAATGTAATACCCACACACAAAGTAGTTAAAAGCATTAGGGTTGTAGTCAGCAATATCCCTCCTTTTATTTCATAATTAATAACTAATTCTGGCTAAACAGAAAAAGTGATCATCTATATAACTGCAAATAACTCCACAAATATTGGATAGAATCACAAAGGCCAGCAAAAATCCAAACCAAATTTATTGTAAGACCCTATTCAGAGGATCGTGGAGAATTATTTTGTTTCCACCGGGGATGGTTTGCCAGATCATGGCAGTAGCTCTCATGGTGGTGAGGGGCTACCCAGGTATTGTGAGAAATTTTTGGAAGAAGGATGAAATAAGATAATCATAAATCCCATTAATTCCATGGGTATGTATGCCACCAGTTCTCTTTCACTCATAAATCCCATTAATTCCACGGGTAAGTATGCCACCAGTTCTCTTTCACTCATAAATCCCATTAATTCCACGGGTAAGTATGCCATCAGTTCTCTTTCACTCATAAATCCCATTAATTCCACGGATAAGTATGCCATCAGTTCTCTTTCACCTGAACTGTTTGAATTTTTGGAGAAATTAGAATGGTTGATGGTGAAGAAAATGTCTGTGTATTTTAATCTCTTAAGTTTACAGAGATATTTAGAACTGGACATTACTGCCAGGGGGCTAAGGGCATTTAAAAGTCCCTATACCCCATTTGCTTCAGCTGATGAGGAGAATATAAAATTTCAAACTAGATGGGTGGCTGAAGCTCATCGTTGTTTAATCAAGTAGTAGACTCATATTTTAACTGAACGTAACTTGGCAAAACAGTGATGATTGAAGGAGGAAATTTTATCAGTTTGTCACACCCTGTTATTGCATCTGAGTATATCTCAACTTGAACAACAATTGAGAGACATTACTGAAAAGTTGTCCAGCTTGGAACAAGATTTGACACAAAAAAGAAATTAAAATTGCAGCAGGACATTCATTATTATAACAATAAGAAGGCTTTTTTGTGGACAGGCAATAAGAAGAGATGTCAGCAGGGGTGAGTTTCCAAGACAAGGAAGTGAATCAAAGACAACGAGAAACACTGTGGGCCTCTTCTGAAGCTACAGCAGGTTTGACTGAATGGGAAAGCGATGACAATGCTTATCCTCCCTGAAGAATGTGAAGTGACCTATGGAACATGACAGTCACAAGGATAAAACATAGAGTGAATGGACTGGTTCGAGTACCCATGAGGGACATTTCCAGCAATAGTATAAGAGGACAAAATGGTATTCATTTATAATTTAATAATGATCTCAGAGGGGTCAGTGGCTTGGACAGTATGGATGATTCTAAGTTACTAATTAATTTATCAGATTGTGTTTTAAATGCTGTACAAATGGCTGTTTTAAACTCCATTTGAATTTATTCCGACCATTTTATCACAACTGCATTTGCTAAAAGCTGACATTTTTACATTAAATAGAAAGATCCATCTTATACATTTTTTTGTTCTAATAATAATTTCGACAATAATGACAATGTGAATTCAATTTTGGAGGAGTCTGCTAACTCTGATGATAGTTTTTTTTACCTGTACTTCAGATATGAATGATGGTTTAGAATGTAGTGCATATTGTAAATTAATTACTAGTGAGATAACTTGTAAGAGCAATTTTATACCCCCTTTTACCCACAAAGGGGTTCAAGAGTTTGCTGCTATGACACATTGTGATACTGAATCATCTTTTTTGAGTTTAGTAAGACAAGGCATTTAATTGAATATAATTTAAATAAATCAGAGTGGCAGGCCCTACAGGAATTAGGCCAACAGAAATAATTCATCTTTAAGCCATCTTATAAAGGGAATAAAATTGTTGTGATGTATTACACACAACATCTTAAGATGTGTTATGGTGATTTTAATAATGAAACTATTTATAAGAGAGTGTCCATGGTGGATTACATAAATGCAAAATGGAATATCAGGAGCTGTTGAAGAGGGGTTATAAGTTGGGGATACTTTTCCTTAACAGATATAGAGAAAAAGTTTTACAGTGATGAATGCAGTATGGTGTTTTTTTATTGCTGCCCCAAAATTCATAAAGATTTTTATAACGCAGCAGGAAGACCTATAGTTTCTGCTTGTAACTATTTTTTTGCATAATATAGGGTTGTTTTTACATAATTATGTGTTACCCTATGTTAGGAAGTTACCATCTTTTATAAAAGATGCATTTGACATTTTGGATAAAATTATGGATTTAAACTGGACTAGTGACATGTATTGACTAACCACTGATGTTAAAAATTTAACCACTGATGTTAAAAATTTGTATACTAGTATTCTTCATAAGTTTGGCATTGAAACTTTAAGATTTTATTTAGGTGACTGTCCTATAAGTAATTACATAATAGATTTGATTTATTTATGTTTAAACCATAATTATTTCTAGTTTGATGAAAGTATATATCACCAGTTACAGTTGACTTGGTGTTTGTATGTAAAGAGGTTTATGAGTTAATGCAATCTTTTGTACAAAATGTAGATGTTAATAGATTTAATTATTGGATGGTGGGATAAAAACTAAAGTTCATAAAAAATTTGAAGATAGGAACCCTTTATTGGATGAACATAGTTGTCAGCACCCTTATCTAATTGAGTCACTCCCCTTAGGAAGAAATGTTGAGAATTTATAGATTATGCAATGATAAAGATGAATTAGAGGTAGAAATAGGTAAAACAAATACATTTTTAAGACAGGGTTATAGTAAGGAAGCTGTTAGATCATTGGATATATTAAATTGTGAAACTCAAATGATGGGTAACAAGATGTCGACACATAAGTTTAATAAATATAATGATGGGGGATGTTTGTAGGAAAGTATATGTAGTAATTGCTTATGATGTTTTTGGTGAGCAAGTCATTAATATTATTAAATATTTTTGGAGCTTTTTACTTAAAGATTTTGTGGATAGTTTATGTACAATTCCTATAGTCTCTTTTAGAAGGGGACAAAGTATAAAAGAAATTATTGTACATAGTAAATTTATTAGATCAGAGATTAATTTGCATCTGGAAATAATGCTGAAGGGTACATTTCAGTGCAAAGGTTGTTCTAGTTGCAAATATATTGCAAGAACTTTTGATAAAATGAATGGTTTGCCATTTTGACCAAATGATATATATTATTGTTATACAAGGGTATTATGTCCTAAAAGTTGATTTTACATAGGAGAAAATGAAAGACCTTTTAAGATCAGACTGCAAGAGCATATAAGAGACATTAGGAATGTTAAAGTTGAAAGTCCACTTGCTATGCATTTTAAATCTTGCCATGGTAGTAATCCTGAAGCCCTTAGAGGTATTATTTTGGAACAAGTTGTTTTATATGATGAAAATTTAGATATTAAAATAAGGTTGTTGTATAATGAAACAGTTTTTATCCTTAAGCATGGAACCCTGACCCCTACTGGTTTGAATGTTGATTGTAATTGGAAATATTTAATTTAATTTATATAATTAATTGATACTTTTAGGTGTTTGTATTAATGGTATATAAGGTTTGGTGTAATGTTTGATGTTTTTAGTCCTTGAAGGCAGTTTATGCAGAAAAAGTGGTCATGTCCATGAAGATGACCTCACAGAATCCATGCATCACAGAAGCCATGCATTTACCACTGAGGTGAGGCAAAAATGACATCAGTTTAATCAATGTTCTCAAATATTCCATCAACAGACCATACAGTGCCAACAATCTCTAGTTGTACACTCTTGTGAATATTTACTTCCCAAAAGAGAGATGAAAGGGGAAGGTGAAAGAGAACATTCAGTGTAGCATGGGAATGTCTGTGTAATAAAATATAAAATTTGTTCACACTCAATTTAGAATCATAGTGTAACACAGAAACCTGATTAAGTAATGTAACACACATGCACCTCCTGGTCTATTAAATGTATTATTTGTGATCTCCAGTTTTCAAATACATATATTTTCTTACTGAACTTGGGTGTGGTGTTCACATGACTGAAAGCCTGACTTCATCTCGTCAAATGTGGAGGATACCAATTAACACTTTTTTTAGCAGTGATGCTAATGGTACAAGTGGCCGTGTATACCAATACCAAAGACTTACATTTATTTAAGAATTATTTACAGGTTATAAAAATAAGAAATAATATAAGATCATCCTCATGAAAATAATCTAAGCAGAATTCAAATACTCCATTAGACAAGATGAAGACCTAGGGATAGTTTCACATGCAGATAACAGCTATGTAAATTGAAAACATTTTCTGTATTGGTTTTACTGTTATAAAATCAGTTTTTATGATTTCCCAGGTACAAAAACACTCCATGTGCTAATTGACTGCAAGTAGTAAGTGGAACATAATGGGGTACAGGGGAGCAGACAGTTGCTGGAGAATAAAAAAATAAACTATATAACCATTTTTAAAGATTTTTTTGCCTATCGATTGATTGATACTTGCACAAGGCTGCATACTTTTCTGGATGAGCTTATATGGCCTCTCCTGCATGTTAGTGGTATTTTTAATCTACATGATATTAATTTCAAATTACTAAAAGAGTCATTCCTCTCCCAACCTCAGGATGAGCTAGTGCCCCCCTCCTTCCACCATGAGCATACTTTGACTAGGTTCAGAGAGGAGGAATTAGTAAAATCTATTTCATAGACAAAGATCAAACATTGTTTTACCAAGGCTGTATTATATATTCATCTATGTGAACTGCAACTTGTAAATATGTTATTTATTGATAATGTTCTTTTTTAACTTGTTATAGCTGTCCAAATATTAGCAGTAAATAGTATGTATGTATGTATAGGTTCACACTGTATGAACTGAACCTGAATTTTTGCTTAATTTATATGTCATTCTTCTTTATTAGGCTTTGTAATCATTTTATTTAACTGTAACCACATTATGTTAATGTGAAGTTTTTCTTCCCTAGTCACCTCTGAAAATGACATATTATCCCAGTCGAACTTTTCTGGTAAACAAATAATGTCAAAGAAAGAGTCAAGAATGAAAACATATTGTAGATATATCTATTTACAAACACACACACACACACACACATCACGTAACTGGCGGGTGAAGAAGTGAAGAAGTCAATAAATAGATTTAGCAGAAACACGCTGATTTATTTTAAGTTAGGATATACTTAAATATACTTTACTGTTAAACAGTAAATTATAGCTGAAATGAAGAACTCATTGACTATGCAATGAGGCCTCCCCAGGTATGACAGAAGCTAAGCTAAACCAAAACTTTGTGGTCATGTATAGTATCAATATAAAAAAGATGGCATCATCTCATACTAGTCACAGTACTGCACCTTGAGGACCACTTATACAAGAACTAATAAATAAAACAAAGTATTCCTACATAAAACAAAAACCAAGCATACTCAGTAAATGCTCTAAACTCATGTTAAAGTAATTAAATTAACTACTAAGGAAACTAGTTGAATACGAATTCTGTATGTCAATAAATTCAAAAAACAGACATACACAGGAACCACATAAATCACTCCTTCAACAAATGTCAAGCACTCTTTTTGTTCATTCTACAGTGTTCCCCAGAAAGTCAGTGGAGGAATAACCAAAAACACAGCAAAAAAATAAATAAATAAATTAAAACAAAAAATAATAAAGTTAGCAAGGGCACCACCAATGGAACTATAAATCAGTTTATTCAAAAAACTGAGCGCTTTCATCTTTGATTTAAAAAGACTTTATCAGAATGAATTCTGGTGAAACCTAATGCAGTAAATACACACAGCCCACTAGTGCGAGGCACAGTAAAGCTGTGCACCTCACATCCCTGCTAATAATATATTCCAACTCCGAGAACGCACCACAGTGGGAATTTGGATGAAATTCCAATCCCTACTGTAATGTGATCTCCATACAGTTCGTTGAATACACTTATGCAAATGCAAGTGTGTTCGACTATCCTGTACAGTTCACATTTTGTGAACGACAATCTGGTTTTCGGCAGCATACATCCTGGCAGATTGTCATTCGCCCTAATGATAGTTAACTGTGCACATCTGCTCCATCAGGATGTACATGCCTATACTTGCTTTTTCCATTATCCACACAAGACAGTAACTGAGCATGGGTTACCTGGCCCATAGTCAGGAATTCATCCTTGTATGCCACTGGTTAATGGAACAAAACTAAAGAAAAATAATGTAAATTGGGTATACAGGCACCCTTTTTCTCCAAGAATAAGGAATATAAAAAAATATATTGGTGGGCTGCTAAAAGCTACAGGTTTGGGAAAAGATGCACTTCAACGGTTTCTTGCAAAACCAAATTCAAAGAGATGGGCAAACAAAATTCTGAAAGAAGAACTGCAAATGTAAAAGCTGATAAGTAAAAGTCATTAACAAAATATAGAGCATATGAATGAGTCCTCTGCAAAAATAACAAAAGTAAACAAGGCACCTTAATGAAAAAAAAAACAGAAGATCTTATTAAATCAAGTTCTTCATTTCTTTGTTACACATTCTCACTCCTAAGACAACCAAGTATGACATAAAAAGTTTTAGTGAAATGCATCACCTAACAGATGGTTTGCTACCAAGCAGTGCAGTCTGTAAATCAATGAGAAAGTGTTAAATATTTATGTGCAAAATTTAACCATATGGCCTACCTTTCCCTATTCCACCAGTTGTATGAGCATAGTGACAACTGAAAACAGCATTCAGAACAGACCCAGTTCCATTATGTTTTTTTTTTTTTTGTTTTGTCTGTCTGGCTTGATTAGGTACAAATGTATCATTTGGATGATGCATTATATCAATACAGCAAAAAGCTATTAAACAGCATAATAAGATAGATCATAATTTGAAAATATTCGATTGATGCATTTCAGTCAGCCCTCCCACAATTTCCCAGTCAAGCAATTTTTACTATTGTGTTCTGGTCTGCAGCTAGATCTATACTTTCAAGCGAATGTTTTTATTTTCTGCAATGCACATTAATCCAGGTCAATCACAAATGTATATTGTTGTAAAAGTTATACATGCATTTCTTTCTATAGAAAATATTTAAAGCAAAAATAGCAAGCAAAATGTTTTAAATGTACCCTGCATTTCATATAGATCCTTCTTGAATCAAGTAAATTTCCCATACCTACTACATCCTTCACCATGACATATTTTTAAAAATGCTAAAATAATAAAATATTCCAAAATAAATTCACTTTGGTCTAAGGAACAGCTTCATGTCTTTCTCTCAGACAAAATATTTCTTCATTTCATTTAGGCATATGATTACATTTCCTTCCCAATTATGTTATTTATTTATTTACTGTTTGACCAGGTTAGTCTCGCTATGCCAGCGTTAAGTTTTGAGGGGAGACCGGAAGTGGTGTTCATATTCCATCCATCCACAACCCCTGCACATAGGGACAGGGTGTCATTTCAACATTCATGATTATCTAGAGCTAAGATTTACACCACCGGGTAGCTTGGTAGTTTTACTTGCTGCGTTGTTTTTTTTCCCCTGGTGGCCAAGTGGTTCAGTTCCCAGAGTTAGGTTTTGCGGTTCTGGGAGTTCGATGTTTAGAGGATTCAGCTATGTTGTCTCAGTGAACTGGTCTTCGATGATGTGGCATTTCGATGTTGTGAAGCAGATCCATTATAAACATATTTGTATTAACAAATTTCAAATATTTACAGGTGGAGTGATAAAGTAAGTTTTTGAGGTTATTTATGAGAAATAAGTAATATTTAGGAATATGGATTAATAAGGCTTCTGTTATGACAGTAAGGATACGTGGGAAGAGATTAAACAAGAAATAATATACAAACAGAAGCTGGAAGCTCTTGTTTATGGATATGGATAGTAGGAGTATTCATATTTTCTGGGGTAAATTTGGTAGCATCTGGGAACTGCCCCTACCCTCCAACGTAGAAGGATGCATTTTGAGTGTGACACATCAATCTTCCTGTTTCCGGTCCAGGGGTGGAAGCAGCCTGGAAAAACAGGGAGAAAATATTCAGGCTGTAAGCCAACGAAAAATGGTGGTGAAATGTATCAAAATGAAGGAAAATTGGTAGAATCACTATCAGAACTGTTCACAAATGATTTGGGAGCAGAGATAACATTGCTTTCAAATGAAGAGGAGGTCAAGAAGGAAACTGAGTTGAATGTAGAGGTGAAAATGGATTCAGAGCAAAATTTTCAGAAAAATCTGTTTGAATCAACAGAAACAGTAGAGAAATGTATTATTTCAACCCTCCAGTTGGGAGGGTTGCAGGATAATTATTTGGAGGAGATGATAAACCAGGGTGAGTCAGAAAGAAGAGCAGCAGTATCCCAGAGTGAGATTATGGGGAAAACAGAAAAAGAAAATGTGCCAGAGAAGGTTAGAAAAAGACTTGTGCTGAAACAGTGGGAGAAGTGGCCAAAGAAGAGATGGAAATAAAGAAAAAAGAAATTTGTTGTTCGAGTGATCAGTGAAAGGGAAGAAACTTTGGACAGATATGAGGTATGGGACAATGTTATAATACCACTGCCAGTTAAAACTGAAGGGGTAAGAGCTTTCATTTTAACCAACAAAGAAACATTTTGTGACTTGATATCTGAAATTTGTCAGGCTAAGAAATTTTTTGGGGAGGTGTTATGAACATAAAACAGACTTTCTGTGGTCAGACTATGTTGTACAACTTTTTTTTAGACAAACAAAAAATGGGGTTTTGATTCAGTTTAAAACAGAAGTCAAAGCAAAAGAACTGAAAGAACATTTGTTGACAATATGTAAAAACATGATGGACACTGCTAAAATATATGATGAAAGAGGACTATGGACTGCGGGATGGGAATGTGGAATAATTTTAAAATGGAAAATGACAATGTGATACATATGCTTAGTATTAATGTTCATGGTAATACATGTTTTGTGAAATATAGAGGACAACCTAAAACTTGCTATTTTTTGTAGAAAGAATGATCATTTAATTAATGAATGTGACAAAAAAGGTGTTATTTATGTGGTCAGACAAGTCATAATGCAAAGAAATGTGAAATATAGTGCAAAAAATGTGGAAATGCAGGACATTCATGGTTAGAGTGTGAGGTAGAGACACAAGAAAATGAAAATAAAAAAGAATCTACAAATGAAGTTATACAACAAAAATGATAGAAGAGGATGTTGTACAGGAAGATAAACTACAACTAAAAATGTAGAAGTTGCTTTTGAAATTAAAGAGAAAGATAAAGAAAAAGAAAAAAAATAGATGAGACAAATGAAGAAGAGTCAGAGTGACATATAGCAAAAGGCATGAAAAATTCAATAGGAAGGAGACATAGGGAGAGGAAAAGAAAGTTTAAAAATGTAATGGTAAGAGAAAATAAGAAAGTGAAGGGATACAAATATCATTTGTACAACTGTTCCATTTTAGCTTTAAATCTGAATAGTATGAAACACATTAAGAATTAAAATTATACATATATTGGTGTGTGGCTGCAGATGCTCAAATAATAGTTTTAGAAGACATTAGATTGCTAACAGAAGAGGAAAGGGTACAAACAGAAAGGCTTTGGAATGGTACTGTTATTTGGAACATAGGTAATGAAACATGTTCACATATATGTATGTTGTGTAAAAAATATAAAAAATATTAGATATAGCAATAATAGAACTAGGGAAAATAACTGTAGTAGATTTGAAATGGAAAAAGCATGTATATAGGGTTATAGCCTTATATGCATATGTAAAAAAAGAGAGAGAGACGTATACTTTAAAAGTATACGTAGCTATGTTTGTGTGAATATAGATATAATAATGTCAGGTGACTTTAACTGTAATTTATGGAATAAAAAGGACTGTGATCTTAAAATAGTTAAAGAAATTATGAGGAGTGGGCAATTAAAAATATGGGAAAATAAACACTGGACCTATAAAAGGAATGAAATTAACAGAGAAATTGATTTCTTTCCCTGGAAAACATATACACAAAACATACACAGTAGATTTTCATATAGAAAGAAAAAGTATTTGATAAACACTATAATATTGGGTAGAATGGCCTATGTTGCAAACATTTATATGATATCGGCGAAGTATGAAAAAAAACTTATGATTATAATATTTTCATTTATCTGTGAGCCGAGACTGAACCCTATAAAGAGAAGAGTGGGGTGGGGCTGAAATTGTTAAACGCAATTGTATATGCAGCTTCTTTAAATACTAAATATGTATAAAGTATTAAAAGGAGTTATGAAAGATAAAATTGGTAGAGACAATAAAATATGGTAAATACAAGAAACTTTGTGAAGAAATGGGACTGAAGAAAATAAGTAAAAGTGTTATAAATGAGGAAATAAAAGATGTTAACAGTAAACTTGTGTTATGGAAACTAAAAAGGAATGTAATAGAAAAGAACAGAAAGGAATGGTATCTTAATATTATGAAATATTTTTATTTTACCTGTGGAAAGAATTAGAAATAAGTAAGAAAAAAGTACTAATGATAAGACATAGAAATTATAAAAGAATGAAAGAATGTAATGATAGTTTTTTGTGGGGGATGTCCATAGGTAAATTATCAGTAAAAGGAAATGTGGTATACAAAAGTAAACAGGATAGAATATGAATAAGTGTAACGAGTTTGAAAGTACAGAACATGTATTTTTAAAAAGTGAAATAATTCAAGAGTTGTGGAAAGAAGTATAGGAACATGATTTGGTTAAAAATTACTTGAAATTTGAAATGTTAAATATGGACATGACAGGATGCAGTTATTATGGAACAAGATCTCAAGAAGAGGCAAAGAAAATGGACAGTTATATTTTATGTAACATGGACAATATGGAACAAGAGAATTAATGAGATCAAATACAATGGAGAATGGACAATGACAAAAATATTCAAGAAAATATGGTTTTGGTTGTGGGTAATAAGGTGGGGGGAATACTTAAAATGAAATTGATGATACACTGAGTGATGTTATTCATGTAAATAATGTAAATATGTGAATATGTAAATATGTAATATGAAATGTATGAATATTTACAAATAAAAGATAAAAACTACTCTTTTTTGATAAATGCCATGTGATCTTTTACATCCACCTGAGCTACCACCAACCCTGGCAAATGGGACCTCTGTTTAACATCTCACTTAAAAGTCCACACACTCATGTGTACAGCATCCCTCTTATGCTGCACTGCAGTGTTTGTACTGCGAAAATTAATGCAGTTACCTGTTAAGAGAATAGAACCCACAAACTTCTGATCTTCCAGTACCAAAGATGTATGTGCTACCTCTTGAGCCACTGACACTATAATTATAGTGCGCACACATCAACACACTACATAATCAAAATACTTGAGAAAAAAAGTATACTGCTATAGATCTAAACAATGGTGTGTATCTATACTTTTGCTGAATACCACTGGGACAAAACAACAAATGCTCAATTTTCTCATACCACATATTCCTTTGTAAAATAAAATCTGTTCTTATATGTAAATGGAAGTCTTCTTCAAACAGATACATATCAGTTAAAAATAATTAGGGGCTACTCTGTAATGCAGTGCTTGAAATATGCTGTGTCTTAAGTCTCCATAAAGTCCTTTATTAAAGCTTCAGCAAACTGTCTGATCTGAAAATGTGTGCATTGTCATGGGTGAGGACATTCAATAACATTAGTTACTAGCATCCCTAACCCAACATGTTTTACATTATGAAATAATATTCAGCTTTTTACTCTGCTAAGACTAAACCTCAATAAATTTGTCATTTAGGATACTTCTCGCAAATCAAAGGGCAGTATTCCTACAAGGGAAGGACATGTTGAGCAAAAAGGAATAACAGGCAGATTAGGAGACAACCAGAAAGAATCCTTGAAGTTGCAAGCCAATAAGTCGGAACAAATCATGGGAACCACATTGATTACATTCAATAGTAATGAAGGCATTATCTAAGCTAAGTTACCAAATTGCTCATTAAGGAAGTATCAAGTACTAAAAGAAAGTAAGATGTTCATGGTTATACTAGTGCATGAAATGAAATGATATTAAAAAATAGCCTGGAAAGCCATCAGAACTGGTTTTGTCCTTAGGCATGTATAAAAAACTAATACAGCTGCATGACTGTATGGCAAGTCTGATTGGTAGAGCTCCATGGATGTGACTTCCTTGTAATTATGAATGTACTGTGTTTGAAGCAGTACTCCACAGAAAGTGAAGTAACATTTGGATGTTCAGTAAAATGACACATAAACTGTGAATGTGCTTCAAGCCTACAAAAGGAATGTACTTTCTCGTTCTAGAAAGAGATGTGACACATGACATGCAACGTCTGGTAGTTAGACATTAGAACATTTAAAGATATAATCCTTCATATGCTACAGTCCATTTTTCCTGGTTATAAAATATGTAGTGGCATGCACTATATTACATTGATCACTGAGATTATCCTTAACTTTTCTTTGAGCACATAATTTGTTGTTTACATCAAAACCGTATTACTATAAGCAATTATAGCAATCTTTAGTGTCTTCTCCAACTCACAAAGAGTCTAGATACCATACTGGTTTCTTCTATGTCCTGCCTGATATAAGATAATTGTCTCTGGACATCTTACCTTTTTTTTTTTTCCTAATAATCTGTGTTGTAATTTACTTGGAGACATGACTAGAGGAGCCATTCTTTACTAATCTTGACTATCACAATTATAAAAGTCTACATTTTTTTCTACAGTACTGATTGTAGTAATTTTAGGTACTGTTCTTCCTTAAACTTTGATTTATTGATCACATACAATCATATATAGCTATTTGCTTTACCTCCAGTACAGCTGTCCACCTTCCCTGGAATAATATAATATCAAGTTACAAACTCTACCATGGATCTTGTATTCTTTCTTTGCCCCCTTTGTGTTCCCTTTTAGACCTACAGGTAGATATCATTTTCATTTGATTACATTTTGTTTGGTCCCCCCTATATTCCTAACCCCATTTCTCTCTCTCTCTTTTTCAGGTTAACACTACCTATAACTTCAAGCCCACAGGCCTACCCTGCCTGGACCTCCCTGGCATACAGTCCTTTAGACTGAGTCTCGCACTTATATTGTATAAGTTAAAGTATTCCAAACTAAGTTTGTAAAGCTGGGTTTACATCATATCTTGCAGTGGTCTTGGACAACCAGCTGCAGCTTGCACATCACCATTTCCACTCCCTATCTATAACTTGTCTGCCATACCTGCCCTGTATTCCTCCCCCCACAATTTGCCCTCTCCAACCAGATTCACTCTAAAGCAGCTATCCTGCAGCTATTACCTCTTATAAATTTGTCTTCTCTGGTCTAGGCTAACCTTCCTTTTCCTAGTCTATCCCCTTTTACTGCTGTCCCCCCTCGTATATCTCTGTATCTCTTTCCTAATCCATCCTCTTTGCCCAACACCAGTCTCCCTACTCTGCTGATACTATCTCCCTTCTCCAAAGGAATACACAGTACATCTCTCCAGCCTTTCTCCCTTCTTCCCCTGCCTCTCTCTGCTCACTTTCTGTCATACTTACTGCTTCTCTGATTGTTTTTCTTGGTGTTTATCCAGTCTCTCGGGGTACAGCCCCACTCCGTTTGCCCTTGCTAATGCTCAGGCTCACTCCACTCCCTACCCTACACCACTCCCACCTCCCACTGCAATTAGATTTATAGCTAACGACTTTTGCACACACACCCTTCCCCCTCCCTGCCTACTTTATTCCAACCTGTCACATCCTCTTTCTCATTCCACCAACTCTTCCCCCAACAATTATCTCACTCTACTGTCTACCCCTCCTCCCTTCAAACCTACTTACTCAAACAACCACTCATCTACTACTTCCTCAGATAATATTACACCTCTGCCTCTACTACTCTATCACTTCCTTAGGTAATATTACACCTCTACCTCTACTACTCTATCACTTCCTTAGGTAATATTACACCTCCGTCACTCTATTTCCCTAGCTTACACTCTAAATATAATGATTTATCTATTCCTATCTATACTACTACTTTTTATCCTCACACTATCCTACCACAGTCTCCCACCATACATATACCTCAGTCCCACCCTTCCACTCTCACAAACCCTACACCCTAAACCCTTCTTCCTAATAGCACCCTCCCTTTTCTCACATCACTTTACACATCTCTTCAAACATAAACTCCCTCCTCCTCACAGCAACTGCCCAAAACCCAAAATAAAATCCTTTGAACCTAACTGTCTTAGATTTACTCTTTCTACCTCTATGCTTAGCCTTCTTCTTGCAGGTGATATACATCCTAATCCTGGTCCCTTCACTAACTCTTCTCCTACTGTCACTGCCCCAACTTCTTCTTCTGCCCACTTCTCCTCACTATCACATACCACCTCACCTACCAGACACCTCAAAATCTTTCCACTCAATATTTCCAGTACCCTAAACAAAGTCCCTGAATTGTACTCCTGGATAATTCTACACATTCCAGATATCCTCTACATCTCTGAAACATGGCTAAAAACCCCACATACCAAACAAAGAAATCCTACCCCCTGGCAACAATCTCATCTGCCAAGATAGAAAAATTAAAGATGGTGGTGGTATAGCTAAACATTACTCAGAACACTTCTCAATCCACCCCCTACTTTGCTCCCCCCCAGCTTTCACCCTGCTGAGATTCTCATAGTCAACTGTAACTTAAACAAGCATAAAAACATAGCCATTGCTGTAATATATATATATATATACCGCCTGGCAATAATATTCCTATACTCGAATACTTCCTGGCTTAGATCTCTCAAACCATCTCCTAAGAAACAATTATTCTAGGGGATGTTAACATTGACTGGAATACTCTCACCTCTAACTGCCCCAATGCTGCCATTAACTTATATGGCTTCTCTCAACTCATCACCTCCCCTATTCACCCTAATCAATAATCTAATACTAGCTTTGCTCTTGACTGATTATGTACCTCTCACTCCAACCATGATCATAATGCCTCCCCTCTCACTGATACTCTAATCTGATTATCACCCAACCTCCATCCAACGTTACCTGTCTCAACCTCCTAAATCTTACAATTACAAGGATTGTCAAAATCTATCTAACTTTAACCCTGATATATTTAACCAAACACTCTTTTCTATAAATTGGTCTTTTCTGTTCAACCTCCCCCTTGAAGAAGCTGCCTTTCAATTCAATAGCATCTTCCTTAACACCCTCAGCTCCCTGGCTCCTATCAGAAAAATTCAGGTTAAATCCAACTATGCTCCCAGAATATGCAAAGAAACTCTCTCCTTCATGCAAAAGAGAGACAATGCAAGGAAAATCTGGAATAAACTCAAAACCTCCTCTAGTCTCCAAAACTATAGGGAACTATGAAACACCACAAAAAATGTGTCACCCTTGACAAAAACTCCTTCTGTCTTGACCCACAAAGAAGCCTCCACTCAAACCCCAACAAATTCTGGAGTACTATCAACAAACTCTTACACCCAGAGAACACGTTGCCTCCTAACTGCCATTGTTCTGAACTCCTTCTTAATTAACTCCATACAAAACCTAATTAAACCAAGCACAGATACCTGCCTTGACACTCCTCACCCCCCCACAAAACTCTTTTCTCTATCAAGCCTGTCCCCACCTCCATCATTAGATCTTTGCTCTATAAACAAAAACCCTGTTCCCCTTCTGCTGACATCCTGCCTCCAATATACCTTAAACTTGTGGCCCCTTCTATCGCCTATCCAGTCTCCAATAGGTCAATTCAGTAAAATTCTGTTCTTAATATCTGGAAAGAAAGTCCTGTATTATACCCTTATATAAAGGAGGTAACTCCACGGAACTCTCTAATTTCAGGCCTATTGCTATTCTATCACCTCTTTCTATGATTCTGGAAAAGTGTGTACACAAACACCTCATCTCATATCTCATTCAGGTAAACCTCTTCATCCCAACACAACATGGTTTCCGACCACATCATAGCACAACTACAGCATTACTATCCTTCACTCACTCTACTGCTACATCTGTTAATAATAACAAACTAGTGTTGTGCCTATTCCTTGACCTCTCTAAAGCTTTTGACATTGTGTCCCACAACCTCCTTCTCTCTAAGCTTTCCTCCTTTAATCTCTATACATCTACTCTATTCTGATTCTCTTCATACCTATCAAATAGAGCTGAATCAGTCAAATGGCTCTCTGCAACTTCACCTTTCCTCCCTGTTCAAACTGGTGTGCTCTAAGGCTCCATCCTGGGCCAATTACTATTTAACATCTTTACTAATAATCTCTACCAATCCTGTAACCCTCTCCACACTTATACAATATGCCGATGATTCCACCCTCATCACTACCTCTGACAGTCTATCTCACCTACTCTCCCTCACTCAAGACACCCTCCATTCAGTTGAAAGATGGCTCACAACTAACCAACTCCTACTTAACCCAATAAAACAAAACTACTTGTCTTCCTCCCAAATCCCTCCAACACCTCAAAGCCTCCTTCTCGGTCTCTTCTCTAAACAACACTACAGTTAAGGTTGAATCTCACACTAAACTTCTCAGGGTTATTATAGATGAACTTAAATTTGACATCCACATCAATAACTGTAACAAGAAGACTCACCAAAAACTAGGACTGCTATACAGAAATAAAAAATTCTTAACACAAGAATCTAAATTGTCCCTAGCTCAAGCCTACCTACTGCCTCCCTACTATATGCTACCTCAGTCTTCACTAACCTCCCCAAAAAAATTGTCAACCAAACAATGAACAACAAAATTGCTAGATTTGCCACAAATCTCTCCTATCGCTCACATCACTGCCTCTCCTTACAAAAACTCCATGGTTAGAACTCCATAATCAACTCCTTCTGCCTCAGCTTCTTCTGACTCATACTATCCTCCATCAACCCATAGTCTGTCCATTACTAGCAACCCTCATCTCTCCTCATGTCCCCAACCAGGAACCTCGTAGCTCTGACCAGCACCTCCTTCAAATCACCAAACCAAGTAAATCTATAGGAAAAATGCTATATAGCCAAATTCCTTTCCATATCAGAACTATCCAAAACCTTTGCAACTTCAAACTCGCTATAAAGGAATATCTGCTTAACTCCTGGAACTGCCCCTGTAAAGATCCTATGTGAACTCTGCCTACACTACCTCACCCCCCCTTTCTACCACTATTTCTTACAGATACCTATTCCTACTTGTATTTCTAGGTTTTCCTGCTCTTTGACCTTTCCCTCCCACTATACTCCTATCTTCACAATATACTTCTACCTCCGATCTCCCCCTCCTCTTACATTTTATACCCCTCCTTTTCTTTTACCTTGTGCCTGGACCTCTTTTTCCTGGCACTTGTATGCCTCAATACACTTACACATAGCACATTTCCCATCCAAATAAAGATCATGGTGTTTAATCTGTGTTTGTATGGCACATAACAGTTTATATCTATGTTTAATTTTTTTATCTCTTCAAACATTGTATAAAATGTATCTATTTTTTGCTGTATGTATCTCTTCCTGATTGTATACTTAAAATACTTAATTGATTGCAAAAAATTAATTGCTGTAATGGAGCTTTTCTCCTCAGGTCTCTGTTGAAAAAGCCAGACCAACCCAGTTAACAAATGGCAAATAAATTAATAAATAAATAAATAAACATTTTAGCAATTATTTTACTTATTTTTAGGCATTAGGTATGTAGCTAATTGGGTCATTTCTTCAAATGTCTGTACATTTGAAAACTGAGATGATGAGATGCCAAGTCCATGTAGCAGGATTACTCCTGTATTCCAAAATTGTGAGATGACAGTGCTCATAGGTTTTGCTGTTTCTCATGAAATGTTTCATGGTTTAGATATCTGTTTCCATGTGTTTAATGGGGCATGGATAGTGTGGGTTGGAAGTTTTGTCTAAATTCCCACTGACACACAAATTTTCTGAATTCCTTACTTTTGTATTGCACGTCAGTGTTGGATAAGACAGTAGGAGGTATAATTTCCTTTAAATGTAGCCTTTAATGCAATAATCACACTTTATTTGCCCCAAGGCCTGAACCCTGAGGTACACTAATAAATACAGGTCTATTGGAGGAGGAAGATGATCCATCTGCACTAATTTCCTGGGCTCTATTCGTGAACCAGTTTCATAACAATTTACATTCATCTGGATGTGTTTATCAACTACTGATTGGGAATGGTGTTGAACAAATTTGTGAGGCCGAAATATATAGTTTGGTGGTTCAGTAACCTTTTCAAAGAAGTCAACTAGATTAAGTAGGCAGGATCTGCCCTCGACAAATCCGAACTGTCTCAAGTCAGAGTTCGTATGCCATGTCCTTGTTTATTAATTCAATAATGACCCTTTTCATAGGCTTGCAGATGAGGCTGGTTAGGCTTATAGGTCTATAGTTGATAGCCCCACCTTCATGTAAGGTGATGACTGCTGCAGTCCTCCACTCATCCAGTACAAACCCTGATTAGAGGCTGATGCTGAAGACCCTCAGTAGAAGGTTTTACAGGTCCTGTTTCAGGCTGACCAATATGCATTCCCTTATGTTATCAGGACAGCAGCAGTTTTCTTGGCTTTTGCCTCACATAGTGCTTTAAGGACATGTTCTTAGGTGATTTGAGGGAGGAGGTATGTGTTATGTGATCCAGGAGTGTGGGTAAGGGAGTGGGGTAAAGTTATGGTCAAATTTATCTACTTGTGGATTGGCTACTTCCTCAGGATAGAATATGTGATATTTAATACTCTCTCTGCACCACTTTTTGCATTATTTTTGAGGTTTCTAAAGCAGTTAAAGAAGGCTTTGTGATTAACTTTTGCCTAGGTGGCTACATTTATCTCAGATCTAGCTTTGGTAGATTTGATCAGGGACCAGAATTCATCTGGTACATTTGGTAAGAGCATTTTTGGCATTTGGAGGGTTACACTCATTGTTACATGTAATGAGATTTTTTCCTCTTATTGTACAACCTGTTTAAATTTTGTTCCTACCATAGGGGGTTATTTTCAAATTTAGCATTATATTTATTTTGGATGAGGACAGATGCTTCTGTGCAGCTATTTACTTGTACAGAGAATGTGGTGGTGAATTAGTTGGCATTCATAGAGGGGTCATTAGGGTTAAAATCAATGTTGAATTTTGCCAGGTTCTCACTCAGTTTTAATAAATTAGCTTTAGGATTATCTGTGAATACTGAGTTATTAGAAGATGCTTTCAGCTTCAGTCTTATGGTGAATATGGCTGATTTTATTGTCAGAGTTTAGCAGGTTACAACTGGTAGGCAACTGCCCCATATTGATAAGAACAAAGTCCAGGATTTTGTCTCCCGTGGCAGGGGTACAGACAAGCTGGCTAAGCAAGTTTGTCTTTAAGAAGTGCAAAAATCTCTGGGCATGCATGTTAAGGGATGTACAAGTTTCACAGTTGACTGAGAGGTAGCTGAGATAATGGTGTTCAGTTGAATGCTTAGGGCTTCCAAATTAGTCAGGAAGGATATATGAACCAATGAGGGACATGCAGGAGGTCCTATGGTTATTTACAATGGAATATAGGTTTGTTAATGGTAAGCTGGACATGGAGGAGTTCCAAGTTATTTTCCTGCCTAACAAGTGACCCCACCATCCTTAGAGACTTCATCTACTGTAGTGGGTCTGAATGCATGGTAAGCATTGAAACCTTGCACTGATAAAGTGCTTTCAATATTCTTGAACCAGGTCTGTGTGAAGATGCGTATATTGATGTGTTCTAGGGTCAGGAGCTCCTGGAGCTCCTAGCAATACCTTCATGTTAACTGAATTTTTTTTTTGTGTTGGAAGCTTTTGAAGGCTGACTTTGCCTAAAAAGGGATTATGTGTGTGGATAGGCTTTGTGTGGCTATACAAAAGCCTTGACAAAGGAGAGAAAGCTAGTGAAGGCAATCCCTGGTAAAGTAGTTTGGAGTGGCTACCTTGTCCTCTCAAGCAGATTTATATTGTACCCCCTTTGACACCAGAAAGTAAGTCAAACTTTGAAGTCAATCTTATTTTTTTTTTAATACAGTGGCATCATTCTAGGTGAAGGCAGAATGCTGCTAAGGGCTAGTTTCATATCTACTGTGATGTTCCACCTCTGGACCAGTAATCAAGGAGCCTCAATCCTCACCACTGGAACCAGTGGGGGACGTTCACTGGGAGGATAACAGGTACACACATATTATTTCCAGATGCAGCTCTCTGCATCAAGAACAATCAAGCATAATTTCCCTTAAGAGCACACAAGGAACACTGTCAACCCAGAGGCTAGTTCCTATCTCTTTCTCCAGATACCCAATAAGGCTCCCTACTGGCACAGCTATAGAGCTGAGTCATTAGTCAGGGTTCCAAGCCAAATCCTCCATTACTCTCTTTGTCCAAACACTGCTTCTTATCCCTGCCCAAGTAGTTGATACACACACACACACACACACACACACACACACACACACACACACACACACACACACACACACACTCTAAGATTTGATTTACACACACACACACACACACACACACGCACACACACACACACACACACACACACACACACACACACACACACACACACACACACGCACACACACACACACACACACACACACACACACACACACACACACACACACACACACACACACACACATACCTGGGAAAGGCTAGCACAGGTTTACTAGCTATGCTACCTTCTGCCCAGACTATAAGGTAGTTATGACTGCCACCAGACCCTCCTGCCAGCGACCTTAAGGCACTTCCAAGGGTACCCAATATATTGCATGACATTAATATTAATACAAATGGTAGTTTAATGAACAGCAAGGGTATTAGGAGTGGCCCACACAGTGTCACCAAATAAATATGCAAATACTCTCAAAACCTCTACAAAGATCAGTCACAATGAAAGGTTTAAATATATTTAATAATAAATAATAAAAGAACAAGAAAATACTAAGTATATATGCATAGTGACATCAGAGTTAAAAGTCACAGGGAATACTTAAAATAACATTGAAGGACAGGCTTGGACAAATAAAGAAAAAACTAAGTAAACTAAGCATTCCTGACTGAATCTAAGAGAGTTACTATTTCCTGCTTACTTAATAGAGCAAGGCAGATGATGTGGTGAATGGTCCTTCTTGTTGTCAGGACCAAGACAGAATACAGAATGCTCTGTATCATTAAGAGACTTCTCAAAATAATATCTAAAATATTACTTCTGGAATAGCTTGCAGAATGACTTCACTTCTGGCCATCTGACTTCTAGTTCCCATGCGTACCCCCGTTGCTGGAAAGTGGCAGGATTTAGCACCTACCTGTAAAAATACACACACAAGGGCTTTTGCTCAGATCCGTGGCAGGTGCTGGACATCATAAAACAATTTCATACCACCACACTTCCAGAGTAGTAATTAGTTCAACCAAAAGACAATGCAGAAAGCTTCTTAGTACAGACTTTGTGTCTCCGGCTGCATTGAAACATGTGAGATAGCATCTTTATGGTCTAGCCTGTACAGTGATTTAATTTCAGATATATTTTAAAGTTTGCTGGACTGAGGTTAACATCCTGTCTGCCAGTTTCCTCTGTTAAAACATATACATGTAAACAGTTACAATAGTGCATTTACATTTCTGTTCTATCCAGTAGGGCACACTGTGGATACATTTCAAACACAAGCACTTTACAAATACCTTTTCAACACAAACAGCTGTACAAATCAATTTGATATTCACAAATGACATATAATTATTTACAAAATTCCAACTAGCTGTGCTGGCAGTACCTCCTATCATCACACCCACCTTGGACACATATTCTGAGAGCTCCATCATATTTCTTTTCATATAGCCCAAGTGGTGCATCTCACCTCATTTACTCCCATGTGTACTATCGCTGTCACATGTGTAGTTGTGTGGAAGGACGTGAGTACATATGTTATGTGGCAAATCCTGTCCCGCTATAGGCAAATGATCACAACCCCTTCCTTGCACAGCCTGGTAAGTGATGAATTAGTGTGTCTAACAAATGTCCCCTGTTATTAGGATGTCGGGTTGGGTGGATGTTTGCTTATGGGTTTCAGAGTTGAGACACTTTGAGTTACAGGTGCATGTTTTCTGGCAGTTGCTGCTTGAGGTGAATGGTTGTGAGTTTGCTCTGGGTATGTGTTGCGATAGTTACATCTGGGTGGCCTTTGATCTTTAGGTAGATTAGTTTAGAGACTCTCAGTATATGTGGGCAGTGTGTATTTGGTCTGAGGTGTTTGAGATGGGGTTAGTCTGTTGATGCGAGGTGCTGATGGTCTTGTTGTTTGTAGTGGCTTTGTGTGAGAGCTTTGCCTACAGTGATATTACCACATTGTGTGTGTGATGTAATTGTATAGGTAGTTTAAGCAGTAGGTTGTTATCAGTAAATCTGAGGTAATTGTTGCATTATTTCAGGATGCCCATTTCATTCAACTGAAATGTGAATGTGTAGACCCATGGTTCCAGTTGCCTGCTGTTGTGCACTGGAATGGGAATCACACTTGTTTAACTGGAGTGCTATATATCTAAGATGACCAATATAAGTTTACACATGAAGGGTAATGAACCATTTTGCACAATTACTGACCATTAAATAGATTCAAAGTTTCAGGAGCAGAGGAGGATCTGGTTCCAAGTGCTAGTGTCTGTAGAGTACACAGTTAACAACTTAGAGAAAAGCAATGCCTTGCAACACACACAAAACATTCAAATGAGCCCACAGGCAAATAGCAAAACAGCAGAATTCAAGGCACTATAAGCAATCAGAGGGCTAGTTTTGTCTAGTTTTTCCCCTCTACTCTCACTAGTGTTTAAACCGAAGCACTTCTGATGCATATCACAATAAATGCATATATTCAAGAAACTGGATACTAAATGAGTGCTAATAAAGTGAATCTGAAGGAAGGCTCTATGTCCTAGAACATCAGGATGAGCAGATTTTAAAAGAAATATGGAAAAAATGTAAAACCTTCTATAGGTAGTGCACTGTAGACTAAGCAGGCAGGAAGATAAGAAGGGTAACATTAGCATTAGTAGTCTAAGATGAGGAATCTTACAGTTTGATGACCTATTTCGCAGCACTACAAAGTGGTGAGTTGAAACTGAGAGTAATTTCCAGGGACAATTTATATTAAGGGAGGTTAACTAAAAGCAACACTGGCTAGCTGGGTGGGCAATCAGTATTATTGCTCTCTGAAATACAGTGGGTGGGAAAAGTAGTTAAACTTACACAACTGACAGTAGCAATGAAAAGGAGGGAGGGGGCATTTTTTTGTAGTCAGATTAACATAAGATGTAGAAAATATGCATTGGCTTTGTAAAATAAAGGCAAAGGTCAGAGGGTTGGGGAAAGACACTCAATGGAACTGTAACAAAACAGAGATAGATTCAAACAATAAACCTTGTAGGCCACACTTTGTCAGGTCTGTAAACTGTTTAAAGCACAAAATCATGCACTTAAAATGCTTTGAAAATATATTTATATTAAAGGACTAGAGGAAGAACAAGGAAAACACTTACTTTGTGTAGAATTGCTAGAAAAGAAAAATGATTAATAACAGTATTTCAGTGTTCATTACAGGAAACCGTTTTCTTCATGTCATTCTTATCAGACAGCTGCAAACAAAAACAGAACAATGTTTACCTGTTTGCAGAGGGCATCAATATTGGGGAGAAAGCTACTTGAGGTGTGACAAGCCTCTAGAGAAGTAGCTAGTACAAGGACTGGATCAGTCACTGGAAGTTCAGCTTTAGTGTCAGCAGATAATAATAGGCAATGGCCTTTGAGAGTAATGCCCAGAGTGTGTAATGCAAACTAGAACAGGTTTACTTTGAAATTACATACTCAGAACATGCTAGTCTGTGATGAAGGCCAACGAGATCCTGGGTCAAATACTTGGATGGGGGGATGGGGTTTGGGCAATTAGAAATAAGGAATGGGGAAACTGTGCTTTGTGTCTACATGGCATTGGCAGACCCCACCTGCGTTACTTTGCACACTTTGATAAGTCAGTTGGGAGAGAAAAATGCTGCTGGCAGAAAAAGTACAAAGAACGGGAAAATAATTCTCACAGGAAAAGATGATAAATTATGAGGAAACGCAGCAAAAGACTGGCTTACCCACGAAAGGAAAGAAAAGAAAGAAGAGACACAACTAGTGTAGTTAAGATTTTAATATTTAAATATTGGGCTCCAGCTTGAGAAACGATAGACAGGAATATGAGTCACTAACAGCAAACAGAATTCTCTCTTTCCCTGAGATATTCCAGTGATCAACCAGTCCTGTCTGGAGTATTTATTCCAGCAAAGGATATTCCAGGCAGGGGTGGAGGGTTGCTGGAATAACTTAAGAGATAAAATGAAAAGTGAAAGGATTTATTGTGACTTCAGACAAATGAAAGACGTGAGAGTGTGGATGGGATAGCACCTGCAGAATACTAAATTATCTTACTACATATGTATTTATGTATATCCTTCTTGCCTAATTAAATATCCATTGTACATACAATCGATTATTCATATGCAGTTTTATGACTCTGCTGCAAAAGCCATGCAATTGCAATTTCTTCCCCTGCCCCCAACCTTTGCTTGGACCTTCATTTTGGAACTAACAGACTTAACATCACCATGGCAGTCTAGGGTGCAAAACCCTTTAACTAAATTTTCTGGAGTAAAAAAACTATATATCTATTATATTCATAGTTTTCCCAAGTATCTCTAAAAATGGAAGTAAAATGTTTTAGAAAGTGTTAATTTATTAAATATTCCCATTCAGATGTATACAGACCCAGCTTCAAAGAATAAACAGTGTCTACAGAAAAAAAAAAACTTGCTTGTCATTTGTACAGATTTCTTAAAGATGAATTCTAAGGTATCACATTTTCTTAAATATTATCTCAGGCAGACTACAACACTGATACCTGCCTACAACTTCCCAGGAGGTGTGCCTGTTGGATCTGTTTTTCAGACCGAAACATCCGTTATTAAACGTAATATCTGGTTGTAAGGTATAGTAAAGTATATTCATTTTGTTAATATACTGTTGATGAAATGTCAGTATTATAATTGTTTGCCCCTTTATTCCTTTCAATAAACACCCAGAAGTGTATGCTTCATCTATTGCCATCCTTGCCAGCTGCCTTGCTATGTTTTTCAAGGACAGTATTTTGCAGCAAATCCATCACTGAATTCGGTGTCACTTGTTATGCAACTTTATAGCACGAGAACAAAGACAAACTCAGTCATTAAAGAAGCCATTCCCAGTATAATTTGATGCCTTCTATTGCCAACTGTTGTGTGATGCATATTGTAAGGGGCAGTTAAGCACACAAATCTTGGTATACTGAATACCAAATTTAATGGAATCCGTCATACAAGAACCAGCTATTGACATGCCTTTCAGCAGAAACATTTTGATGCATGGTACAGAAAGATGTTTTAGACAGATAACTGTGAACTAGACTAATATCCTGCAGTAGGTGACATTCTATGTAAAAAAATGAATGATATGCTGACTACTTTCATGAACCTTATGCATTCAATACGGAGTGGTAAGTAATAAATGCATCATTTATTTTACATTAATTTGTTATGAAATGTGTAACAAAGCAGAACAGTTGTACACATGCTCCTCATGGAGAGAGAGCCAGCAGCAGTATGATGTATGCAATGGACAGGACAAACACGCACCTATCAAAGATGATAGTAAACGTCTCAGTGCAGAGAATGTCACTGTAGGGCATTACAGGCTTGGTCCTAGAAGAAGCTCATGATTGCTGTGTTGTGACATGCACCAGCACTGATCTGCAGAGAGATATATGCCACATGTAATATACAGTACATCAGTGGAGCATAGTGAGATGTTGTCTGATACATGTCATGTGGAGCAGTGACAGGACTGTCTACCTTTGCAGGTGCTGCTAGCTTCAGGAAGATGTATGCCACAGGATTCGGCCAATGGAATCTTCAGCATTGCTGCTAGTGTCACTTGTGGAATGATGCATGTTAGCGGGGAAGAGAGCTAGAAAATATAAACTTTAGTGTTGTTGTTGTTGTGTCTTTCGGCTTTTCCCGGTTAGGGGTCGCCACAGCAGAACTCTGGTCCGCTAATGATTGGCAGTAGATTTTTACGTGCCAGGTTGCCGGCCCTGACGCACAACCTTCAATGAAGGTACACCCATTCACGCATGTCTCCACACAGAAGACGCTCTAGCTGAGAATTGAACGGGACAACCATCTTACTGTGAGGCGACAATGCTACCGCAGCACCACCACCACAGCTAAAATATAAACTTTAGTGTAAAATAGTAATTACTCAAGCTTTTAAACACTATTCTTCCTGTTATGAATAGAAAACTGAAGCGCGGGTTAAGTTCCTTTCAAATATACATCCAGTTTATTTATTAAACAAGCTGACAGATACAGGACAGTGATGATAAAAAGTTAGTTGATATAGAAAGAAGACTTAACTATTACATGGCATGGAATAGTATGAAAAAGTAACTGACACTATTTCAGATATCATACCTGGCAGTTATACATATATGCAAAAAAACAAAACAGCCAGCACTCAACTGGAGCAAATATCTAGTTTTAATGTACAAAACCAGACCGGTTTCGGCCCACAGGCCTTTTTCAATGTAAAACACAACAGTACATTCCCCATCTTATATATCATAACATAATAGAATAATTATATCCCATTAAACAATTATTACAAATGTTCATTAAGACCAGGTGAAACAATCCCCCCAATTTTACTATCCAAGACTTTTCTTTTTTGTTCAAAATGTTAAGCCAACCACTTTTCATTGATCCATGTCCTAACACCCTATCAATAATAATGAATTTAAACATCGCTGTCTTGTGTATAATACTATGTTTATATAAGGCAATAGCCAGATACTGATTTCTAATGCTACTTAGATGTTCTGAAATTTGCAATTTTAATGGTCTGGAAGTTTGACCTACATAAAAGGCTGTGCAAGAGCAAATAGCCAGATATATAGTCCAGTCACTATTACAATTTCCAAACATTCTGATAGAAAAAAACTCTAGATGTGTTCTTACTTGAAAATTCCTTAGTTGAAAATATGAATTTACAAAAAGAGCAATGGCCACAGGGGTAAAAACCCACCACTTGTGTACCATCTATAGAAGTTTGTACTGAATTTATAGAGGGTAAAAAATGTTTATAGTGGCTAAAGTAACTACTTAAAGTTTTCCCTTTCCGAAAAGAAAAAGAGCATCTCTGACTTAACAACTCACACAACCTGTCATCTGTTAATAAAATGTCCCAGTGTTGTATCATATCTAAAAATCTATGAGTGTTCCTATCATAGGTGGTAGTGAATCTAACTTTGTTGCTAGAGCAAGGTCCACAATCTTTGTATTTCAAAAGCTTTTTTCTTGAATATGATTGTACTTCCCTACTAGTCTACCTAACCTGTGCCAATGAATAGCCTCATTCAACAAAATGACCTACAAAGTCATTATCAAAATATATATATATATATTCTTCAGTATTGGAACATATTCTATGTATTTTCATAAACTGTGATTTAGGTATGTTTGCTGTAATATGCTTAGGATGACAACTGGATGCGTGGAGTAAAGTGTTGGAAAGGTGGGGTTTTCTATATAATGTACTAGACAAAGTTCCATCAGATTCCTTAGACAATTTAACATCTAAAAACAAAATAGATGTAGCATCATAATTTACTGTAAACCTGATGCCCCATTTGTTTTCATTCAAATATTGAACGAATTCCTGTAAATATACAACATCTGATTTCCACACCATCCAGCAGTCATCCAAAAATCTACGCCAGATATCAATCTCACCAATAAAAATGTTGTGATGTATATCATATATTATTATTTGTTCCAAATACCCCATAAAGTGGTCAGCATAGATGGGTGCAAACAATGCACCCATTGCTGTACCCCTCAATTGCAAAAAACATTTGGTATTGAAGAAAAAAACATTTTTAGATAACATGCTCCATTAAGCATAACAAAAATGTATTGAAACCCGGGCTATATAAGGACATTCTGTTTAGTCAATATTCTAAAGCACACAAACCAGCCCAATGAGGAATACTAGTATATAAAGACGTAACGTCTAAAGTACATAGTAACCAGTTAGACTCTAATTGGGCATCTGAAATGATATTCAAAAATTCAGTAGTGTCTTTTATCCTGGCTCTCACTCCTGATAACAATGGCTTTAAATAAACAGTCAAATAGGCAGACAAAGGTTCAGTTAGGGAGCCTTTACCGGATACAATCGGTCTACCCAGTGGCTGCTGCATGTCCTTGTGAATTTTAGGGAGAAGGTAAAAATATTGAGAAGATGGATTTTTAACCTTCAGATGGAACATTGTACATTTGTCAATAATCCCCTCACTAACAGCAGACTCTAGAAACATGTCAATTTCGTTCTTGAAATCAGAAGTGGGATCATAAGGCATACATGCATAGAATCTGTTATCTTGCAGCTGATTGTTAGTTTGAGTGACATATAAAGATCTATCCATAATAATAGTTGCTCCACCTTTATCAGCTCAAACTATAGCTATATTTTTGTTATTTTTCAGCTGTGTCAAAGCATTCCTTTCTTCACTAGATACATTAGAAGGAGAAACATATTGCTGACTATTTAGCCCAAAATGTAACTCCTTAAGTGCACATTTCTGAAATACTTCTAAAGTCTTATCCATAGGTGGAATAAATGTTGATTTATTGAACTTAAAGCCACTATTGTCACTAACAGATTCCCCATTCTGAAAATATAGTTTCAAATTAAGCAGTCTGCAAAAAGCATATAAATCTTCCACAAAGACATCCTCAGGGACAAAAAACCCTGGAATAAAATTGAGGCCCTTGCTCAGCAACAAACTTTCAGATTCAGACAAAACCACTGAAGAGATGTTAATCACATTACTGGAAGACACCATCTGGGTTTCAGGAAGTTCAACATGGCTTCCAGGGATCCATCAATCCCTATTTTTGACTTATGTTTCCTACCCCCCTCCTTCTTTTCCTAAAGGTAAAGGGGCCATGTCAGAATTCAATAACAAATTGTCCTGCATTCCCATACATGACTTTTTGGTAGCTGGTGGCGATTGCTGTCTTATCTACCTCTGTATCTGTATATGATGAGTCTTCTCCTGAGGTATCACTCATAGATTTTTTCTAAATAGACTTATTTCTTTTTCTTTTCTGCCTAGTAAACATAAATTCCTTCTGAGCAAATCTAACATTCTTCCTTTGTTTGCCATTTTTAATAAACTGAAAGGGCTTACCTAATTGGTAGTCCGTTGGGGCTCTATTGAATTTACCTATCTTTCTTTCTTTTAAACTTTTTTCAAAAAGAAGTAATTCTTCTCTCATCTTATTGAAACATTCTTTATAAATAACAGAGCCCTCAAAAGATATAACTTTCTCACAAATAAGAGCAACTTCTGGTATATATAAATCTATCTTTCGTTCATAAAAATCATGTAAGGTTTTTACAAACTGTAAAGAAGTTTTTTGCTGAATATCTGCCCAAGATGACAATAACATATCATCCGCTTGACTAACTAAAGGTTTAATATGGACTCTTAGGCCCCTGGGAGTGATCCCTTTGTCTAAATAGGCCTTAAAGAGTCTTAAATGCCACACAAAAGATCTCAGAATTTTCATGTGTTTAATAAGTTGGTCAAACAAAGAAATACAAGTTTGGTCCGAATTATTGGCTGTCTTGACTATTCATCACATTTGTATTTCCCATCCCAAAAAACAAGATGTCTTCCTTATCCACTGACAGCCCCTTTAGAAAAGCTGCTAAATCCATAATTGAAAAACTGACTTATACACCAATTGAATCAAACATTCACAATTCGGTATGCATACATAAAAATGCTGTTATGCCCACATATAAATCTTACCAACCAATGGCAAATATTAATGCAGTTCTGCTTTAAAATGATAAAGCATTTATACTAAACTTTCATCAAACTATTGATAATGCAGATATTAATCAAAGCATTTGTCCAGAAAAATGATTATATATATATAACATAAGGCTCCCTGAATTTTCAAAAACATTCATTTTTTCAAGAAAAACATTTAAAGTTCATGTCCATATATTCAAAAGTCCGTTGAACTTTTATTTAAAGCTAACAGGATAGTATTCACCTCTTCCACTTTCTCATTCACAACTTCCGAAGAACCAACGTATTCACCTCTTCTAGCCTTCTTAAATTTGCCCAACAGTCTTAACAAAACTATATTTCACGGTACAAATATTCCAAAAGCACCATTAACATTAACATTTCCTCCTATACAAGGAGAAAAATTGCTGACAAGAAAAAACTTTCAGGGAACCCCCTGTTTCACAAACAAACAATCATCATGTACACAATCTTAATGCTATGCCCAGAAAGTATTTTCATAAAGACCACACATCCGCATAGTGAAAATATTTAAATGCAATGAGAATTATGTTCTTTTTCAAAAGTCAGCTTACAAAATAAGGACCCAGCATATGTTTTGTAGTGTAAAACATCACAATAACTAGCATATTCCAAAGAAATATATTAGCGCCAAACTTTTCCAGTTGAACCAAATACACGTCACAAAAATGGTGTGCACAGCAAACAAAGACAGTCCAAACAGTCATAAAGCCCCACACCAAGTGAGAAAGAAATGTCCCAGACCAAAAAAATAAGTATCTCGCTTCTGTCCGTTATAAGAACAAACAACTTTCATAGTCAAACGCTAGAAAAAGGTGCCCTCCATTGTTAGTGACACCAACAGAACCAACGAAACTTCACAAATACATAGGAAGCTCCAAACCTTCTTACAAATCTTCCATAGATGAAAAATGATGGTTTGTTTCAAATAATTCCAATAGTAAACCCCATCTGGATAAAAAGGTAGATGCTCCAGCAAACACCACCAGCAGACTACAACGAAGGAATTCCCCAAACCAAAACCTCTGCAAGGACAGCAGATGCACAGGCTCAAAAGAAAATATCAAAAAACAAAATATCCAGCACTCAGCTGGAGCAAATATCTAGTTTTAATGTACAAAAACAGACCAGTTTCGGCCCACAGGCCTTTTTCAATGTAAAACATATCAGTACATTCTCCATCTTATATATCATAACATAATAGAATAATTATATCCCATTAAACAATTATTACAAATGTTCATTAAGACCAGGTGGAAACCATTCCCCCAATTTTACTATCCAAGACTTTTCTTTTTTGTTCAAAACATTATGACAACAACTTTGCATTGATCTATGTCCTAACACCCTATCAATAATAATGAATTTAAACATCGCTGTCTTGTGTATAATAGTATCTTTATATAAGGCATTAGCCAGATACTTATTTCAAATGCTATTTAGATGTTCAACTAAGGAATTTTCAAGTAAGAACACATCTAGGGATTTTCTATCAGAATGTTTGGCAAATGTAATAGCGACTGGGCTATATATCTGGCTATTTGCTCTTGCACAGCCTTTTATGTAGGTCAAACTTCCAGACCATTAAAATTACAAATTTCAGAATCTCTAAGAAGCATTAGAAATAAGTATCTGGCTAATGCCTTATATAAACAAGGCCTGTGGGCCGAAACCGGTCTGTTTTTGTACATTAAAACTAGATATTTGCTCCAGTTGAGTGCTGGCCACTTTGTTTTTTGATATAGCCTTTTGAGCCTGTGTACCTGTCGTCCTTGCAGAGGTTTTGGTTTGGGGAATACATATATGCTCACTGATATATTACTTGATGATGGGATATTTTTTCATTCATTCACTAATCGATTACACATTTAATCCAATTCAGGGTCATGGGGAACAAGAGCTTATCTTGGCCCTCACTATGTAGAAGGCAAAGAAACTAATCCCAAACAGGTTGGCAGTTCATCACAGGCTGCACAAATTGACTTATTTTCACACAGCAATGGTTTTATGAACAACTTGGAGAGGCACCCACTCACCTGCAGCATATTTTTAGGATATGAGAGGAAACAGAGCTACCTGGAAAAAATCCACATATACTGCAAACTCATGAAGGAAGCACCCCCATCTGAAATTAATCATCATCATTCCCCCTTTTCCCATTTCTTACATGGGGTCAGGGTGTTGTGTTAACTGTTGCCATCTCTCTCAATTTGGTGCCACTCTCCTGCCTTCTATGACACTCATACCTGACTGTCACAGGTCTTCTTTCACACAGTCCATCCACCTCTTTGTGGTTGCCCTCATTTTCTCTTGCCTTCTTTCCATCTGTCCCAAATCATCTTCACCAGATTTTCTTCTGCTTTTCTGCACATGTGCCCAAATGACCATAATCTCTTCTCTTTTACCATTTCTGTAATTGAATCTACTTTGGCTTCTGCTCTTATGTCTTCATTTCTTCATCTGTCCCACACTATGCATCCTCCTGCCACATGTCTGAGGCAGTTCATCTCAATCACCTCCAGCTTCCCCAACTGCTCTGCTTTTACTGCCCAGGTTTATGTACCGTACATTAGTACTGGTTGCACCACTGTTTTGCACACAGTGCTTTTCAGCTTCTTTGACATTTTCTGTTATATTCCATACCTGACCTGCGCCAGTTGGCTGCGGCCCCTGTGATTCTAGCTTTGACCTCCTCATTCAAACTTCCCTTCACCACCACCACCTCTTCCACTTACTTAAAGTTGTTAACCTATTCCATTATTTTCCCTACAACCTCAACTTTCAGCATCTTCTTAACTCTATCATTTGCTGCCATTGCTACTGTCCTATCTGCACTCCATTTTATCCCATGTGCCCTCAGTTTTGCTTTCCATTCCCCTATCCTTTGCTGACATTCTTGCTCGGTGTTTACTTGTAATGCCACACATTGTCTCCATACAATAACTTTGTTGATCTGCCCCTCTGACCTGTTTGCTAATGTAGTCCATTACCAGTATGAACAGCAGTGGGCTCAGAGCTGAACCTTCATGCACCCCCACCCCCACTAGGAACCCCTCTGTGGGACCGGATGCTGTTTTTACTTGAGTCATTGGTCTTTGTACATAACCTGCACTAATTCTACTAATGTTTCTGGGACTTCAAACCACAGTAAGACTGCCCAAATCAGTTTTCTTGAGACCTTGTCATATGCTTTCACCAAGACTAGGAATGCCCTCTTTCCTCATCTCTAGCTTCATCTAAAGAAGGAGGATGCATCTTTATCTCAAACCAAACTGCTCATCTCATATCTTATGTTCTGCTACTCTGTGTATTCATTTATCAATCACTCTCTCCACAACTTTCATGCATTGTGACAGGAGTTTGATACCTCTGTACTGCTCACAGTTGTGAATGTCCCCTTTATTCTTGAACATTGCTTATTCTCTAGTCATCTGGGTTACAACTTTCTCTCACCACTTTTATGAGTACCTTCAGGGGTCATTTCTCTTCTTCACCCGCATCTTTATCATTGCTGCTGTGATCTCATCTGAGCCTGCTGCTTTCCCTGACTGAATTTTCTTTAGTGCTGATATTACTACTTCTATGATGGACTTCTCCTCTTTTTTCATCATAGGCTGTATCTGGGGCAGTCCAGCTTCTGTGGGGATTTCTTTACTCAGAAACTGCTGGAAGTACTCTTTCCATCTGCCTTTGATATCCTGTGGTGTGCAGGCTGTTGCTGGCATCCCTTATGAATGGTTTGACTATCTTCTTTATCTTTATGGATTTGCCTTGCAACCTGATGGTGTCTTTGTGCCATCTACTGACTTACATTTTTAGAAGTTTTTTAGTGCCTCTGATGCCCTCTTCTTTAGTATTGCAACTCCTTTCTTACCTTCTTTGTTAGCCCACCAGTATTTCTTCCTAGCCTTGTATGTCTTTTCTATCTTCCACTTTTTCCTGCAGTCCTCCTTTCTTTTGATGACTTCCTGGACTTCTACATTCCAACACCACCTTTCCTTATGGACCTTATTCCCATACTGGCTCAACTGCATATCTGTTCTGTAGTCCTCACACATGCTGTTTTGAGGTACTGCCATTCTTCTTCAGCTCCAAATATGTCCTCCTCTTCCTGAGGTGCTGGACCCTTGAGTAATTCCTTGAACTGCTGTGCTTTCTTTCCTGTTAACTTCTAGGTCTCCAACCTGGTCTCTGCTCAGCTTAGAACATGCTCTGATCACTGCTTGCAGATGATTGTGGCAATCAATGTCTTATGCTGTGTGCTAACTGTTTCACTGGGGATGACTTTGCAATCACTGATTCTACCTTTACTTACTTGGATGAAATTGAATGCTGGTTACTCTTTTATGTGATCTTGTGACTGTCTCTCTTTCTGAACCATGTGTTGGCTACTATCAATCCATTTGGCGTCTTGTTTATTTCTGTTGCCCCACCAATGTAGATCAAGGCAATCTTGTTCTGTCTGTCCCAATATGTACATTCAAGTCACCCATTATTAGCACCAGTTCATATTGTCCTTCTTCATCTAGTAGGTCTTGCAACTGCTGTGTGAATGTACTCTTTCCCTCACAATCACAATCCTGCTGAGGAGCTTAGCCTGAGATTATGAATACTGCCATTTGATTAGGCTGGAGTCTGATTGCCATGAATCTCTCACTAATTATGATTACATCCCTCACTGTCTTCTGATATCTCTCCCTCACCACAGTTGCCACACTATTTCTAGCCTATCCTCCTCTTATGTAGTAGACTCTGAATTTCAAGTGGCATTGCTACACTGCCCTTCCATCTTGTCTCTTGGAAACACAGGATGTCCAGCCTCCTCTGTACCATCATATCATCAACCTCCATGCTCCATTCTGTCAGTGAACCTACACTGCGTGTAGCAATTCCAGGTTTATTAGTTATCCCACATAACCCAGGCTGGGCAACTGGACACAAGCTGGCCAGTGGATTATTGGCCCAGAGCTGCTGGGCTTTATGACAGGCACACAGTGACCAAGAGGGGCACGTACACCACTTCCACTGTTTGCACAGGTCCCTGATGAAGGTCTGAGTAGGCTGGGTTCTCAGCCCATTTTTCACTGGCAAATACCCATGCCCATTTGGTGACATTAGTTATCATAACCAAATCACCTATAGCCATATTTTACACCATTGAGTTGCTAGCCCTACCATGGTGTGCAGTCTGTGATCTGTGTTCTTCTATCATGAGGATACTGCACACCACAGTATACAGCTCTTCCACTATGTAGAGTCTGTGCTGCTGCTGCCCAGAGCTCCATTTTTTAGGGAGTTTAAGATGTAAACTTTTTTGAAGGTGGGAAGAATCCCACAGAGACACTCCAAACAGGCACTTGCCTGAGGTCAGGATTGAACCTTTTACCTTGTGCATGGGAGGCAAAGACTTTAAACATTATGCCAACCCAGCTGCAAAATGAAAAGCCAAATGCTATGTAGCAGCAATTGTAATTGCTGTATTAATATGTCATCCAAAAGACACGATATCCAAACCATTATATTAGCTGTTGCTTGCCTAATATCTTTCCAAAGACATACATGAATCAGGTAAGGCTCCTCCAATTTAAATGTATTTTCTTGACCACAGGATAGCTTATGGAATCTGCATTTCTTTAATATTTCACATATACAACAAATAATATTTAATAGAGACCGAGCACTTTTAGTGGATGTAGGCCAAATTGAAACTGGCATGAACAGTATATTAATAGTAATAAGGCTAATTTATCATACAGAAATATCAAAGTGAAGGACAGGATGTGAAAACTTGAATGGATGTTTACTGAATGTTTTGAGTTTTAATTTTTTTTAATCTTTGTTTATAAGTATATTCATTTAGTTTAAGTCATGGGCTTTGATTTAAATACTGCCACTTTCTAAAAAAAATGTCATATGGACTGTCAGTGTCCCCTTGCTTGATTTCACCTTGGTTTATAAACAATAAAAATATAATTACCTTGAGGGTAATGAAGCAGTACCTGATTTTAGGGGATACATACATGATTGGGATGTATTTTGGAATAATGATGAAAATGCTTTAAGGATTGCATAACATCTATGAAAAATGTTGACAACTAACTTTTATGGAATATACTGTGTTTTTAGATACAAAAATATGACATTTCAGAAAACAGAAAGCAAACTAGAGTCAATGAAAGTAGTAGTTAATATGCTAATATGTTGCACGTGAAAAGCTGTCTTTTATTATGCGCAGAAGCATGTTCCAAAGAGGTAGTTTATGCGAGTAATCTAAAATACAAGTGAAACTGTAGTGCAGAATCACAATCACAACACAAACAACAGATTTTATGAAAGGGGTAAACAAATCAAGTACTACAATTTGAGTTGTCAAAAATGAAGGGCCGGGACACCAAAATAATAAAGCATTTATTAATTGTTGGGAAGTAAGAGTAATTGGCTAAGTTAAAAGTACGAATAAGTAAACTGTTAGGGCTTAGTTTTACTTTATTATAGATGCCAACAATAATAAAAAGAAAAGAAATTCCTTAGAGAACTGAAAAGTACTTATAAAAAGAGGTAGTGCAGATTCCAGATGAGAAACTACTGCTCATTATATAACAGGCCAACATTTGAAAGAGTTATTTGATCAAGGTGGACAGATGCACATAATTAATGCTATTGCTAAGAGCAATATTTTTCCACAGGTACAATGTAAAACGTGATTTTATTGACCATACTGCCAATTTTACTCATCCACTGACTTATGTATACAACTTTTACAAGAATATTGCATGTTCTGTAGAGGCTGTAGTCTATTTTTCCACGTGTGGGCATGATGTGCTTTATGAGAGGAAAACAGAACGCTGTTTGTGCCATCGTTAAAGGAAAACTGCATGAGTTTAAGGGAAAGCATAATGCAAAACATTTTTTCTCACTGAAGATTCCTTTTTCAAGTAAAGGAGGAAAAAAGATGAAAATAATTTGTGGTAATTTAAAAATATGCTGTTTGTAGTACTGTAAAGACATATAAGACTGGATACAACAAGAGTACATAGATCAATTATATTTTCAAATCAATGTTCAGAAGAAGAAAACTGTTGAAATTATCCAGAAAATAATAGTGCAATATGATCTCATAATTAATTAACATATGATGTGATGTCAGTCTTCACATAATCCTTGACTGTGGCTCAGTTCCCAGTCATGGAACCGACTCGGCCACTATTCTAGCTCGCCCTTCCAAAAACTTTAGAGCTCAGCTCTACCCACAATGCTCCTCACCACATTACTTCAGATCTCATTTGCCGTTATGTAGTGTCAGACGCATTCAATCCGAGCTCTCGAGCTTTAGCGTTTCTTCAAACTGTAAGTCAGTTTTTTGCCTTCTATCTGTAAAATTTATTTTTATTTTTCTGTTGATACTACCTGCTTCTCTCATTATCCTTTACCATGTACAAGTGTATTTTCCCCTCTTTTTACCATCAAATACTCTCTAGTACCATTGTTGGTACTCCTTCTTCTTTTTAACCTTCAGGTAATTTCTTACATACCATCCTTGGTAGTTTTCTCTGTTTTCTTTCTCTAATACCATCTAAAAAATCTGTTTTTACTCAAAGTGTGTGTGTGTGTGTGTGTGTGTGTGTGTGTGTGTGTGTGTGTGTGTGTGTGTGTGTGTGTGTGTGTGTGTGTGTGTGAGACTATCTATGTAAAAGGTGATCTTAGGTGTGTTAGTTATGGTTGACAAACTCTCTAAAGGTACCTCCAGTTTCAAGAGCTTCCAGTAATATGATCAAAAGATGTCCAACTCATATGGGTGCACTCTTTGTGTGTATTGTATAGGTGTGTTCCATCTGCAAGAAGTCTGTGCAATCTGTCATGGATTTAGTTCCAGAAAAGGGCAAGAATAAGTTGATTTTGAAAAGCCTTCTTAAATCTGAATTTCATGAGGCAATATCTGGTCCTAAGACAGAAGCCAGTTCCTCATCTTCTAAACCTAAAGAACGGAGTCACCCAGTTCCAAATACTACCTTGGAACTGCCTTCAAAATTGGCCAGGATTCCCACGGTGCCAACAGCCTCCTTGACACTGGTGGGCCAAGATTCTCTTCCCTCAGTGCTGTCGGCACTGACCTTTTCAGCACCAGTATCAGTGCAGACAACTCTCCCTTTGGTACCAACAGATCTCTTGGTACTGAAGGAACCTCAGTTAATAGTTTTACACTGTGCAATCTACTCCCCCTCCATAGATCCATTTGCGGACTGTCTTCCCAGTCCTTTTTTGGAGAGATGACCACCAAGGCCCTCGTTGGGCTCCTCTATTCAGTCTACCAAGAGTCAGATATCATGAGACTGCTGGACCAGCTGTTGACGATGAGGGAATTACCTCCATCCATGGTTCCTAGCCTTGTTAGCTCTAGAACCTTGCATTTTCTACCCCTATCCATATTCCTCCTTTGACTCCAGCTGAGATTTTGGAGCCCCTGATGCAGACCATTCTGGCTTCGACTGTTTTGGTGCTGGCCAGAACTCTTTCTCCAACACCGATAGTTACCCTGAGTTCTACCAGTTCCTCGGAACTGGAGGCCTCCAGGGGTTGGAGCTTTGTTGTCAATGCCAGGGTAGGGTGTGACTTCAATTCTTTTGGAGCCTTCCGTGCCCTTCAGTGCATTGGCATATGTAAGCTTGGACCAGGCTTCTATGTCAGGGGTGGACTTCTCGGTGCGGGATGGGACCATGGCTCCAAAGGAGTCTTTATGTTCTGGGCTCCTGTCCCTGTATGGGGGAGACTTGCTTTCCAAGCTATAGAGGCAGCCTTGTCCATTGCAAGCAAGTAGTCTATGCCTTCCCTGTCTATCTCCTCGACAGGAGTTTCCCCCAGTCTCTTCCCCTGCTTAGAGGACACAAAAGTCTCAGGAACAGACATCTTGAGTTATGTCATGTTTGGAAACCTCTCCAGACCATCCCACCAAAGAGATATCTTTGAAGAAAAAGTGCAAGACGAAGCACTTGGACTGCCCTGAATAGTCCTTCACAGAACATACTGATTTTGATGAAGGGAAAGGTTCCCCTAAGTCATCCCCTGAAGATGTTTCCTTCGGGGATATCCTAGAAATCCTTAAACAGAGGGATGGCTGGACTACCATTCAACTTTCCTCAGAGGAATCAGTATATGTAGAGACTTTTCATGCCCAGCCCTCTACCTCTTGGATTTCTCAACCCACTGACAATCTTATTAAGTTTATTGTTGAGTGGGCTTGAAAGATACCTGACACTATCAAGCTACCTGACACTACCAAGAGGCCTGATAGCATTCTCTACACCCTAAAGATGATCAACATTGGGCCAAAGGTATTCCTGTTGATGCCATGGTGGTTGCAGCATCCACCAAAAAGGAGCTTGCTGATGAAAGTATTAATATCCATCATTCTAACAAGGCGTCTAGGACTACAGATAGATTTGGGAAGTGCATATATGCTTCATCGACCTTCGCTCTCAGGTCTTTCAACTATATGGCACATTTTACCAGGCTTCAAAGAGATCTGACTAAAGAGCTTTAAGACAGATTTACCAGGCTTCAAAGAGATCTGATTAAAGAACTTTCAAATACTCTTTCAGGAGCAGTAGCTGAAGGAGTGTGAGAAAAAGTTGCTTCTCAGCTCGCCATTAGAATCAATCTCCAATTCGTCCATGAGGCATTGTTCATGCTGCCAAAGGGATGACAACAGCAGTGGGTTCAAGTGTAGCCATTAGGAGACATGCATGGGTGTGCTTATGTGATTTCATAGAGCCATTTAAATTTTCTTTCGTCAATGCTGCTCCTTGTTTGGCCCCAAGTTTAAAGAGACTCTAGCCATATGTGAGAAAAACTGAAAGACCCTTTCTGCCTCAAGCGTATGGTTTTCTACTGCTCAGCGCCCTTATTCCAGGAACCAAAGAACTGGTAGGCTATGGTTCAAAAAGACCCAAGGACCTTTCCAGGAGTCACGTGGTGCTGACTTCCTTCATGGTAGAGGGGGGACTAGTAATGGAAGGTGCCACTCAAAAGGCAGAAATGGTCCACAGAATAAGGGTTGCAGCGACACTTTCTCTGGTAACTCCTATCAGTGCTCCTGAAAGGAGGCCTGATTGCCTTCCTCTGAAGGAACTTGGGGAATGATTATCCCTGCAGCAATCTGGCTGGGTGGAAATAATGACAGACAAATGGGTGCAGAGGATTATTACTAGAGGTTACAACATCCCCCTTTCAGAAGAACCAAAAAGACCAAGAAGAATCCTGGATGTTCCACCCAGTCACAGGGAGGCAGCAGTATTAGAAGTTCAAAAACTGCTCAATAAAAGAGTCACCCAGGCAGTCCCACCAGACCAGAGAGTATCCAGAATTTACTCAAGATTCTTTTTAGTGCCAAAGAAAACAGGGGACTGGAGACCAATTTTGGATCTCAGTCAGTTGAACAAATCAAGTTCAACAAACCAAATTCCAGATGGTCTCGGTTCTGCTTATTCTTCTGTTTTTGGAAAAAGATGATTGGATGTGCTCCCCTAGAAAGACTCCAAAGGATCACAAGTGAGCCATATCATTCAAAGCAAGAAAGTATCAGCAAGACACATTCTACAGGCTCTAGGTTTAATGGCAGCCTCTGTCACTCTAATCCCACTGGTCATATATCACATGCGAATTCTTCAATGGCTTCTGGTCTCTCAATGGTCATTATTAAATCAACCAATGTCCTATCTGATTTTGATCACCAGTCATTACAAGGAAGACCTGAGTTGGTGGCTTCACTCCAACAAGATTTTATTGGGTCAACCCTTTGTCTCTCCTCAGCCCCAAGCCATAGTGACCATGGAGGCATCCTAGATAGGGTGGGGGGGCATTATCTTGGAAAAACAGTCGAAGGCACATGGTCCCAGTTGGAGGCCAACTTGCATATCAATATCCTAGAGTTGAGGGTGGTGCTCCTAGCATTTCAGGCATTTCAGGATACCCTCCCCTTGGGAAAGATTGCAATACAAACAGACAATATGTAGATAGTATGGTACATCAACAAGCAAGGGAGAACCAGGTCATACCCTCTTTGCTGAGAAGTGCTCAGAGTTTGGCAATGGGTGATTTTCTCTGACTACTTTCTGATTGCAATGCACATTTTGGGGAGATCCAACATATTTGCGGACAAATTGAGCAGAACCATCCTTACGCCTCACGAGTGGTCTCTCAATCCAGTGGTGATGGACAAGATATTCTGTCACTGGAGACAACCTCACTGTGGCTTGTTCGTGTCCCCACTGAACAACAAGTACAGCAGTTACTCTGCCCTAATCCCCCTTCAGGGGAATCACCCAGAGATGCTCCCTTCCCTCTGATTCCACTAATATCTCAGTTTCTAAAGAAAGCCAGCAGGTTGAAAAACAGAATAATTTTCAGCTGGTCTGGTTTCCCTTCCTATGGTCTCATCTTCTTTGAAAACCCTGGATACTGGACCCAGCTCCCACCTGGAGGGACTGGTTCATCTGAATCTACAACATCTCAAGATCACTTTTTGGCTTCTCCAGTTCAAATGATTGCCAGGCAGCCCTCCCTCACCTCCCTTGTTCAGTGCATCATTCTAGCCCTCCACAAACCTTCAGCTAGAAAATTGTACCATAACAAGTGGCTAAAGTTTACTAAGTGGTCACTAGACTGCCATCTTGACCCATATTCAGCACCTGTTGACAAAGTGTTAGACTTATTAGTCCTACTCTGACTCTGGATCATCGACCTGTGTGATTCTGTATTATTCAGTTCAAATGATTGCCAGGCATCCCTCCCTCACCTCCCTTGTTCAGTGCATCATTCTAGCCCTCCACAAACCTTCAGCTAGAAAATTGTACCATAACAAGTGGCTAAAGTTTACTAAGTGGTCACTAGACTGCCATCTTGACCCATATTCAGCACCTGTTGACAAAGTGTTAGACTTCTTAGTCCTACTCTGACTCTGGATCATCGACCTGTATGATTCTGGTTCATCTGATTGTGATTTCTAACTTCCATATTAGTTTCAATGGTTCATCACTTATGTCACACAGACTTTGTAAAGCCTTTTTGAAAGGAACCTTAAGGCTCAGGCCTCCATATAAAGAACCCTCTGCCCCATGGGATCTGAATTTGGTACTGCAGTCTCTTACTTCTTCCCCTTTTGAACCTTCAGGAACTTGTGACTTAAAATTCTTGCTGTGGAAAATCTTATTTTTAATAGCTATCACTTCTGCCAGGGGGATTTTGGAAATACAAGCATTGTCCTGCAAACCCCCATATTTGCTATTTCATAAGGACAGAGTCTCCCTCCAGACAAATTCTTCATTTTTACCAAAGGTTGCTTCCAAATCAGATAGCAGTCAAACTTTACATCTCCTAGTGTTTTCTGCCAATGTTTCCAACAAAGGAGAATACTGTCTGCACTTACTAGATGTACACAGAAAATTACATTTCTACCTTCATGGAACAAAGGATATTAGAAAATCAGACTAACTATTTATTGGCTTTTCTTCAGTCTCCCTAGGCAATCCAGTAGCTAAATATACCCTAGCAAAGTGGCTAAAGGACTGTATTACCTCTGTTTACAGCAAAAAGGGACTCCGCCTACCAGGACCTGTAAAAGCACATTCAACAAGAGCTATAGCGGCATTTGCACTTTTTCATGCCAGAACTTCTTTAGATGATATCTGTGCAGCAGCAACATTGGCATCTCCTCATACCTTTATTACTCATTACAAACTGGCAAACACAAAAAACACGGAACACAGCAGAAACTGCAGAAAATGATCCTTTACTGTTTCTGGTACCTCGGCTTTTGCCTTCTCACGGAATACTTTACACACAGAAGCAGTCTTATTTATGCATCAACTTAATTATGCCTAATTAACCAATTATATAATTAAATGTTTAAAAAAATAAATATTCATCTCAACCCCTTTACATTTCACAACTTTACCCAAGTCTTTAACAGTTTTTAAGCATTTGTTAAACATTTTTAATATGTGATTCATTGTTAACTTCATTGACCCTAAATACATTATCAAAATACAATATCAAAACACATCATAATTTCACCTAAAATGTTCCTATGTCTATAATTCAAGATTCATGCCAAACTAGACCAGGTCTCTAGGGGATGCGCATCATTCGGCTCGATGGTACTCAGGAATATTCTTCTATGAGATTTCCCAAGATTCAGTTAGCTAGTGACTGTCCCACAGTTAAGGATTACATGAAGACTGACAACATCAGATAAAGACGTTTTGTCTTACCATAATGTTCCATCTGTGTTGTCGATCTTCACTAATCCTTGACATTCCCCCTGCCTTTAGACTCTTGGTGGATCGAATATTCTCAAAGACTGGCTTCATAATAGGGACACAGATATGGTCTCTTATTCATTATCTAAATGCAAGAACCAACAGCCAATCCCAGTAGCTCGAGCAGAGGTACTCGTAGGAAGCTGTAAATTCCAATAATCCACAAAACAGAAGCCGCTAATGCTAAAAACTGATTTATTGTAGTATAAACACTCAGAGCTCCACACAGAAATCTTATTCATTATCTCTTGTCTGTCACTACAGTTTGCAAACTCAATCTGAGGTAATTTGGTGAGGAACATTGTGGATAGAGCTGAGCTTGAGTGTTTCTGGAAGGTGTGAGCTGGAATTATGGCCGAGTCAGTTCCGAGACTGGGAACCGAGCCCACAGTCAAGGATTAGTGAAGATTGACAACACAGATGGAACAGTATGGTAAGACATAACTTCTTTTTTTTTGACTGTCTTCCTGAACTAGATCAAATGTATACAATTATTATTATTATTTATTATTTTACATTTGTTGACCGGTCTAGGCTAGCTGGATATATCTCCATTTTCAGTAGAGGCCCGGGGAGAAAAGCTCCAAGCATGAACAGTGACAAAGTTAACAATGCATAGAAACATGAAGAATCACAATATAGAGGTTGCATTGGTCTAAAGAACAGTTATAATAATAAATTTATAAACTATAACAATTTTAGTAAAAATTATACTAAACAATTATACAAAACACACTCGAAGGTATTAGCAAGTCTTAGGTAAGGGAAAAAGCATATATATGTTATCCTCATATTTCAAGAAAGAGTAGTAACTAGATTTGGAGGCATAGGTTACAGGAGTAGGGATAGGGGTAAGAGTAAAAAGTGAAAAAGATATCAGTCTGAAGACAAGAAGATTTACTGTGTTTCAGTTTTCTCTGTCTAATCTAAGGAAGAACTAATGCTCAAAAGCATGTCTACTCTTTTTTAACGCTTTTTAAGTAAAATATATATTTTCTCTGAGTTTTTTTTACCAAGTATCAGACTATTTATTTACTTATTCATTACTTTTTTAACTAGTCTATGATAATGAGGTTGTATTTTATTTTATAGATGCTAATATGATGTGCTTGGCTGACCTCACAAGATATATTTCCTCCTGATGTAATACCTTTGATTTCTGGGGAATCTTCTTATCAACTGAGTCAATTCCCTGTTACAAACACACTTGGAAATATCCTTGCACTTGGATGTGGTTCCCTTCTTGTCTGTGATATTATAAAAAAGGGCTATATGCCCTTTATATGAGATCCAGGTGATCACTATGTCTTACTTCAAATTAAATGCCATGGCTCTTCCCGTTAGCACAGATCTTAGCTTTTTTTACTCCTGGGTAAGACAATCTGAAGTCCCTTGCATGAAATCATGCAGTCATGGCCAGGCTGCTTACTATGCATATATTTCGCCAGTAGGACAGGGCACTTGCAAAACTTAAGGTGCTGTATTAGCATATAGCAATAATAGATATGATGTTACCATATTGGTTAATGTTCTTGAAATTCTTCCCTAATTAGCACTCAGTTTTATATTACTTAACCAGTGAAAAATTGACACCTTTCATCAGCAAACTTCCATATTCAAGGGTAACCACATGTTGTAGCAGTGCATTTTGTGAAGCAATGGGCTTCGTAAGAGGTGTGAACCTTTGGCACCTTTCTTGTTTAGATGCCATATATTAAATGGAGTCTGAATGTATGTTTTCTGGAACCTTCAGCACCAGGAACACCTGACCTGTAAGATGTTGATGCACAGCTCTATCTTTTAGGATGGAGCTATACTCCATACATTGTGTGGATGCCAAAGTGTGCTCCCACCTCATCATTAAATTGTATGTCATCAAAAAAATGCACTGAATTTAGCTGAAGGAAAGGAAGATACAACCATCAGATGTATGAGGACTGTCTACCACATGAAGTTCCATGGACAATACTGGACTGTGAGAAGATGGCAGCTTTTAAGCCACTAACACCTTACTGTCTGGTACAATACTTAATCTCAGGCATGCAAATGGCAGCATGAAGTCACAGTCAGTATCAAGCCCAAAAGGAGCAGCACTGTCCAAGCCTGGACCCTCTGCTGAATGCACCTCATTAGTGATGTCAAGTTTATGACTTCTTTAGTCTTCTTCTAGGGCCGTAATAACAAACACCTGGAGAATTTCTATATACCCCAATGAACAACCTTCTCTCATGGAGGACTTATCTCAATTTATGGTAATCACAATGGTCTGCACCTGTAATAACACATTCAAAGTCTCTGGGCATTGCTAAGGTGACCTAGTCATCCAGGTACAGGAACATATGATCCTTCTCAAGGCTTTAACTTCTATGGACAATACATTAAGACTATTGACTAAAGAGGAATCTACAAGTGAAAACATTTTGTTGTGGTGTGATGCTCATCCAGACCAAATCAGAGGACTCTATCTGTGGATCCCAGATACTAACATACCTGATAGCATGCATTATGTACAGTGACTCCACCTAGGGTCCCTAAAAGAGAAGGGGCATAATCATCTACAGGGTAACACATGGAACTAGATTTACTGGATATGGAGGTAAATGAGATGAAACTCATTCAGTCCTACCAAGACCACAAAGTGACTGGTATGAAAACCTCATCCATCCTCTAATAGCAGGAGAACCATTGCAACTTCTTTGTGCAAAATTAGCTGTCTTAAGAGCTCCCCTGACGTGATCTTCCAGCAGAGTGAATTTCATAATAAGAGCTGAGTGCTTCAGAAAGTATCCAAAGATGACTATGTCTAGACCCCTAGAAATGTTTCTATAAGCTGGAATGAAATCTAACACTGCAGTACTGAAGTATGTATATGCAATTGGTTGTTAGAATGAGGTCTAAGCATACTAACAAGGATGCTGGCAATGTCTTATGGTGCTGGATATACTGGATCAGGGAAATCATGGATACTACAGTCCTACCTTGCCTCACAACTATAAAGGGATTTATGGTTATCTTCTGATTTGGTATCAAGGTAAGATCATAGGAGAGCTCAATTTCTGAAATGCTTACTGAAAGTTTTTTTTATTTGATTGAAACTAATCATGTTAGAAGCCAAAAGAACCATCTACACTTTAAACAGCCTTTTCTTCTTCTTCATCTCATTACTCAAAGGCAAATGGTTAGGGTCAGGTGGGATGCCATTTACATGGCAAGGAAAAGCATGATGCATTAAGATGGATTAGAGCCTTGCAATAAAAAGTGGCTCCTAAGACATGGACTTCAACTCCTTCTACTAAGGAAGTAGCCCAAGCTTGTTAATGCAAGGGAAAAGTGCCAGCTATCTTTAGTTGATCTTCCATCTAAACACCACATTGATTCCAGAACAAAGTGATATGTCTTCTGAAGGTGACCCTGAGAGGAGGCTCTTGGTTGTTATGGTGATATACTTAAACCCTTGGCTAGGTGGTATTCAACTGGAGTTTCTACCAGTAAATGAAAGGGATGTGTCAGTGACTATGAGATGCAGGAAGGAAAACTTTCTGTTTGTGCATAAAAGCACCTAATATCTATTTGGAGATTTTGCCCTTCTTAGAGACCAGTGCTAAAATACTCCCTAGAGAATATGTACAGATTCTGTAGCTCTTCTGGATAATTTCAGTGCTCACTTGAGAAAGCATGGGATAACTGTAGGGGGTGGGGTGGGAGTGATTGGGAGAGGCTGGCTTCTTTGTATGAATCTATGTGCAATCGTATTTGGACGTCTTTGTTTACCATATTTAATAAAAGACATAATTTGCCATTACAAGGATAATAATATCTGCACATAGTAACAGATATCAAATGACCTTTGGCAGGTAAATGGTTGGCTTTATAGCTGTGTCATCATACTTCAGGTCTTATATTCAGGCAACTGTTGTCAACAGAGGTGCTCAGTAACTATGTAATTTCCATTTGGTTTCTTCACACGGGCAGAGCAGCTGCTGGAAATTGCTAGTAAACTCAAATGTGTAATGTGGCTGCCCTTACAATGCTTAGCCAATGCTTCTGTGTGAGATGAGTTTATCTTCCATCTCCAGAGAAACGTTTCCCATATTCCCAGGGATGACTGGGGATACAGAGTCTTGACTCAATCCTGCTCAAAATGTCAGTAGTTGAGATGCTGGCATGTTGTAGCAAACAGTGGTCAATCTTTATCTTAGCACCAGGTAATGGGCAACAACTGCTACTAATGGTGTCATTTGACTGGGGTACGTGATGCCAGGAAAGCAACTGCAGTGGCTGTTGTCAAACCAAAGGCCCAGGTATGAGAAAAGTGCAATGAGTCATGAATGGCTTTCAGCTGGCCTTAGAGAGTTTCTATAGGTGCAAGAGATTGTGATCTCCATTGTGCACTGACGTGAATCAATGCTGTGCTTGAACTGGCTGGAAGGAATTCCAGAACATCCAAATCAGAGGTCACAGTTCTTTAACAGAAAACAGTAGATGGTTGTGTGCATCAACAAACACTCCTCCAGACTGTCAGGACAAAATAGGAAGTGTTTTTTTAATCAGTGTCTTCATAGAATGGGCAGATGGTTCTGATTCCATTATAGTGCACAACACATTCCTGCCTGGTATTTACCAAATGCTTTGTAAGATAGATTGAGTAAAAAGCATTTTCTTTATTTGTCCACTTATCTAATATGTGCTATTACCTTGTACTACATAATTTGTTAAATTGTTACCATGTTTCTTATCTTTTTGCTCTAGTTCCAGGTTATGGCTAAAGTGGGTCCTTCATGGGTCAACCCAATGTCCAGGTCAGTGAACTTAAATAAATAAATTAAAAATAAAATAGCATATTAGCATGATCTATATGTTACACATAGCATTCCTGTTACATTTTGTGTCTATAAAACAATATTGTTTAAAGTTTATAATATTTGAACTGTAATTATAGTGTTTCACCAGTTGCAGTACGTTAAAAGATAAAGTATGGAAAAATGATTTATGAGTTGAAAAAAAAAACTCAGCCATGTCTGGCCTAAAGCTGATCCTTTGATAGTTGAAACAAATGCTAGTAATGGGGTGGTCAGATATTTTTGATTTGGTATGCCATTAATCACAGTTTAGATGTTGCCTAATAAAGCTGACCTTGTTTATAACTGTAAGATTAATTTTGTGATTATCAAAGACTATTTGTCACTTTGGCCATGAAAGTAGGGACAGATAGATTGCAGAACTTAATAAGGAAAGCAAGATCCTGTAAGTCTATGAATTTGAGTTTAATTTGTGAAAGATCAGCAGAACTGGATTGGTTTTAGTTCTATACAACCAGCGATGTTACAAAAAAAGGCTAAAATATTTCCAATTTAAGTGTTAGAATAAGTGATCATTTAAAGATCCTAGGTAAGTTCTCCTTTGTTCACCATGGAATTGCACAGAATGGTGTGCATAAAGAAGATGACATTTAAAGAATACCTGAAACAACCGAACGAAGCCTCCTGGCAGAAATTTAAAACTGATGTAATGAATATAGCTTGCTTTTATATATAGAAAAAACATTGTCTTGACTGAATAAATTAATAAAATGTAGAGATTAAAGAAACAGATTGTAGAAGACTATAAGTGATAGTCTTAGGTCAGAAGATGAGACAAATTCCAGAAGTTACAAAAAAGCTATTAGATTCAGATAAGCTTGCTGCTGATAACTTTAATATTATATATGTTTCAAATTTCCACAAAAATAGTTAAGATAAAAGTGAGATGGGAACTGGATTTTTTTTTTACTTTATTAATGCATGCATGAGTACATGATGCCATTCTAAAAAGAAAGGTAAGACTGCTAGTACATAATGACAAAAGTAATTTAAGATTGCTTACGTAAGATGTGGATTTCTTATGGCCAATTGTTAATATTTTTAATTCTGCCATATTGAAAGGCGAGCTTCTTGAAGACTTAAAACAAGTCGGTAATCATCCCCTTATTTTAAATAAGTAAATGAAGAAAGATATATAAAGGACATACCTATAACAATATTAACTCCATTTATTACGATTTTGGAAAAATTGCTTGTACAGCAAATGTATGACCATTTAGTAAACGACACATTTGTTTGATTTTTTAAAAATAATTTTGTAGAGTGAAAAAAAAGAGATTCAACAAGGATTGCTCTCATGCAGGTACTGAAACGGGTCTATCAGGTTAATGAAAAATGGAAGGTAGGAATGGCGTAGTTCATTAACTTCTAAAACTTTGGACAACATCATTCACAAATATATTATCATGATAATGCAATGATTTTTTTCCCCCGAAATATTGTTCTAAAGTTAATTTAGTCATGTTTGGCCAAGAATTCCAAGTACATATCGGACCATTTTGAACTAATAAAACTGGTACCACAATGTTGTGTTCTGGATCTTTATTAGCCAGTTTTTCTTGCAAACTCACTATAAAAATGGAACTTCAGTCAGAAATACTTGTATTTTTTATTTTGTAAGAATGTGGATAAGGCTATGGCCTTTATAGTTTTAGCTAGTAACTTTCATACACTTTCATAAATTGCAGAATTGGTCATCTGGCCATTTGTTAATAAATAATGGGTTTATAACTAAAGCTTTGTTTGATGGATGCCAACCTAAATAAATACATGTACTTTGAAAATGAAGTGGTATAGATAGTTACATTATGTAAGAAAATTCATATATTTCTCCAGCTGTACTCTATCAAGAGATATTTAACTGATGATGTTAGATAGTTGCTAGGAAAGTCACTTTTTTGACCAGACAATATTAAAATGTAAAATATTGTGCAGAGTATAGAACAAAGCTGTTTTACAAAAAGCAGTTGCATAATTTTAAACATTCCACTTTGTTCGTGATTTATATCAATTTGATTTGAAGAACCTTCACAGGATAATAGATGTAGGTATCAGATAAGTTTGTCCACATAAGCTGACCAGTCAGGATTAAATTCTTCTTGGTTTTACTTGTGTTGTTTAGGCAAAACTTCAAAAATCTTTAGTTTACAAATTAATTTTGTCAGAACCATATCTAGGTTATCTGGGGTCATGCAAAGATCCCTAGTCTGTTGCCCCCTTGACTTAAAGTTGAGTAGCAGCCAAAACAAGTTCTTAAAGTTGAGGATCAAGAAAAAAATGCAGTATCAGTAGTCGTTTTTGAATGCCAGTACTGCCTTGCACCATCAACATCTGCTGACCTTATCACCTAGAGGGGGCTAAAAAAATCTTCCATAAGTACAGCAAGGCTTAAAGACCTAGTTGGAGACTTTGAACAGCAAGCCCCAGAAACCTTACTGTTAGAACAATGTAAACTGATGGAAATTTGACATAGAACGTTCATATTTATTGGAAGAGCAGAGTATGTGTGTCCACTTCAGCAGGAAACAGAGGTGTGTGTGTGTGTGTGTGTGTGTGTGTGTGTGTGTGTGTGTGTGTGTGTGTGTGTGTGTGTGTGTGTGTGTGTGTGTGTGTGAGAGAGAGAGAGTTTGTGTGTGTAAAATACCCTTGTTATGGCCACTGTCTAAGTGACTTGTCTCAGAGTCAAACCCTGAACCTTCATTATTATCAAGTAAGTGCTTTAAACCTATACACCAGCTGCCAGATCTCCTTTAACAGAAATATAGCTGGTTCAACCAAAGCCCTGGGCTGGTACAACCAGTGCCCAACCACCCTCAGCTCTTCAAGTAAAGAGCAAAATTTTACATTGTAAACAGTCATCCTATTAGTTAGATCTACAACTCTCCCCCAGCTCTTCCACTGAAGAGAAAAACCACACACCCCCACCTATTCAGTTACCATTTCTATGCCCTCCCATAGTTTAAGGAAAAGTTTGTTACTCTTACTGATGGTGTCTGTCAATGTGCTCAAAGTCAATAAGTTGTATATTTACCCTGCCGATTTAGTCACACAGAAATGCATCTGCACAATGTTAATAGTATCAGTAATAGTGGGCTATGAAAATGGACAGGTTTCCCAGCTGTATGTAATCACCCACTATCTAGGAGGAAGCAGCTTTCCACTGCTGACCTCCCCAAACATATACTATAATTTGATATTCTACAAACTACAAACCACTTGCTACAAATAACAGAAGTTAAATCAGCATCGGTCCTTGTTGTATATATTTCACCAGGAAATCACAGAAACAAAAGAAACTGTACAAATGAAGAGATATGGTAGAAACCATAAAATGAGGCCTTGATTGATTGGTAGTAAAAATTTATTTATTTTATTTTTGTATTTCATTTGATTACCTGATATCCCATAAAGCACATCAAGCAAGTACATCACATTTAGTATATAATAATTTATGTAATTAAATAGAATAATTTTCAGATATATGAAATGAATATGTGATTTTACTCTTTTTTTTTAGTATTGTGATTTGTATCTCAAGTGATGAGAAGACAAGACATGAAAAGTGTAAAATTGTTAATAAAAGAGGAAATAAAGGGGGACTTATAGTAGAGAGGAGATGGCAAGGAGAAAGAAAGACAGGGTTAGGTAGAAGAAAGAGTAAAAAAAGAGACAAGAGAAGTGGAGTAGTGGGACATTGGTTGAAAAAAGTTGCCAGCACTACCGCTGGATTTGGTGGTAAGTAAGGAAGAGTTTGTATGAAGAACATAATCTGATATGAGTACAGGACTGAATGAGATTGCACAGTGATAGGCAATACTTTGGGTTACAAATGATGCTATGAATTATGAGTTAGGTTAACTGATGTGGTAGTTATAACCATGATAACTCTTTAAGGGACAGATCATGATGCATCCAAAGACTATTTCTAAATAATATTTTTTTAGAGGACAAACATATCACAGTAGGTCAGTGACATTAATGTCCTAATTTGACTTTTCTATTTTGTGGAGTACATATATATATATATATATATATATATATATATATATATATATATAATGTGAGGAAGTGCCTAGTGAGGAGGGGGGTAGGGGTAGTGGGTAGTGCATATATGTCAGCATAGCAAGCTGGGCATATAAAAAAATAGCTGCTAAAAAATATAAAAAATTTGTTTGTACAGATGCTTGAGTTAAAATGCTTTTTTTTAAAGTTACTTGTGTTAAAAGTGTATTAGTGTATTGGTCCTTGAAAAAAGAAAAGAAATATATATAGCAGTAGTATAACTTATAAAATATTAATATTTTATATTATAATTTTATATGCTGGAAGCTAGATCAGCCACAATCTAATAACCTTAAAAAAAAAAAATAGCCTGAAATTAAATGACTTTATTTAGGCCATAATGATTTTGTCTCACAGGTCTGAATGTAGCCAGAGATGCAATGTCTGTGAAAAGCCTTTCTGCAGGAAGGGTGGAAGTATTAGAATTGACGAGAGCTACCATTGTGTGTTATTAAGACTAGCAGCAGTTCTATGTGTGTGTTGTTACAACTGTGCCAAATCCTGGTTCAGTCCCTATTGAAAGATGTGATAAATGCATTTTATTAGACCTGACAAGAGACACTCATCCACTTCATCTAAATAGATTCAGTATTTTCATGTTTTTTTTTTATTTATTGTTAAATATCAATAAATCTTTCTATATATATATATATATATATATATATATATATATATATATATATAGCTATATATAAAATATATATATATAACATATATAATGCAAGGGACAGCATATATAAGCATGTATTACTCATAATAATATTTAAACATGATAATATTTAAACTTAAAATGATTTCATTTTCTTAGATTTTAAAAATGCAATAGATGGTCCCTTATTCATTCTCTGAGGTTCATCTTCCTTACATAGAAATATTATCATTAGTTTAAATATTATTATGAGTAATTATGCTTATGTACGATGTCCCTTACATTATATATGTTTTATATATATTTTATATATGACTGACTTTAAATACACAGTAGGAAGGTTACTGGATTTTATATGTGTTGTCGATTATTTATTATCATTCCAGCTACCTTCAGCCTTTGGGTATTGATTTTTATTGTTAAATATATTTAAACCTTTCATTGTGACTGGTCTTTTAAAAATATTTTAGCTTTTGAGAGTACTTGCATTTATTTAGTGGTAGTGTAGATTTACACCCCTGAAAGTCTTGCTGCTTGGAAATGCTACCATTTATATAAATATTAATTTTACTAAGAGTAATTGGATACCGTGGTAAGAGCCTTAGAGTAGTTGGCTTTGGGTGTTCTGGTTGCAGTGCATCTACCTTATAGTATGGGTGAAGGCGGCAAAGTGGGGAAGCTGCACCAGCCTTTCCTAGGTGTGTGTGTGTGTGTGTGTGTGTGTGTGTGTGTGTGTGTGTGTGTGTGTGTGTGTGTGTGTGTGTGTGTGTGTGTGTGTGTGTGTGTGTGTGTGTGTGCGTGCATGTGTATAAAAAACAGATCTCAAAGAGAGTGTTTATGTCAGCTACTTTGAACTGAACAGGGGCACTGAGACCACTGATTTCACAGAGAGGGTGGTGGAGGACTTGGCTTGGAACACTCAGCTAAGGACTCAACTCTATAGCTGTGTCAGTGGGGAGTCTTATTTGGGGCCTGAAGAGAAATCCCAGCCCCAGGACTGGAGTGTGCATTCCCTGTGTGCTCTTAAGAGTAATTGTACTTGGTGCAGAGAGCTGCATGTGAAAATACTATGTGTGTTTATTTTTTTCTAAGTGAACTTTCTCCACCAGTGTCAGTGGCGAGGACTGAGGCTCCTTGATCACTGGCCAAGAGGAGGGATGTCACATATTGGTGAATAGTGGTGTGGATACTAACTGAACTTCTTTAGCCTGTAAGCAGTTGTCACCAAAGGTGTGTGTACTCTCAATTCATTTTCCACAACAGTTTTATTTATTTTTGTTAGTTTAGTTTAGTCATGGAAAGCAGGCAAAGATGTCAGTATTGGATTAGGGCAAGCTGATAGTAAACCAGTTGGCTAAGGTGTGCAAATCCAAAGGAATGTTGCATGCCAACCTGACTAAAGAGGAAAGAAACTTGAGAGTTCACCTTTTCCTCAGAGGGTTTAAAAACTCATCTGGAATTAAAGAGACTTGAAATGGAAGCAAAACCTATGGAATTAGACTTGGCAGAGAGATTGGGGCATTTGGAGGTCAAAAAAAATGAGAGAGTACAGCTTTTGGAGGCTGAAGGAATGAAAAGCAGTGTCAACATGAGAGGGACATGCTGACTCTTTGGGAACATGGAGTTAATGTGGAAGGGAATAACCGAACCCCAGAAGCAACAAAGGTCAGTATATTTTTTCCACAGTATACAGAAGGTGATAATTTTGATAGTTTTATCCATATATTTGAAAGAGTATGTAGACAATATGATGTTGACCAAGGGCTCTGGGTATGGTTCCTGACCCCCTTACTCCACTGTGAAGTTGTAACTGCTGCTTCTAAATTGTCTGATACTGACTGTTTAAATTATGATAATGTTAAACAATGTTTATTGGAATGTTTTAAATTAACGCCTGAAGTTTATAGAAAAAAAAAAAATTGTGAGCGTAGACGTGAGGCAGATAAAAGTGTATGCAATTATATTGCTGAGCTAAGCACTTATTTTCATAGGTGGGTGAGTGGGTGTCAGGTCACCACTTTTAAATGGCTGCCAGACATTTTGTTGAGGGAATAAGCCCTTAGCACTTTGCCCGAGGACATGAGAATCTGGTTGGCAGACTGAGAGTGTAAATCTGCAGAGGAGCTGGGAAAAAAGGGGATCTACTTAGCAAGTAGGGCATCACTGCACAAGAAGGGAATACCCAGTGCTGCACATGGATATAAGAGAACCCATTGCGGATAGCCTAAACCACCCCAACACAGTCCATCAGTGACAGGGTAAGCCACTATTTCAGGTACATGGCCATGATCAAGGTTTAGGTTCAGCATACCTATGTCCACTGAAGCAAGGTGGGGAACAAAAAGTGGGACAGCCAGCAAGTGGGAATAACAGTATGCCAGTGGTAACTTGTCTGGAGTCAACAGGAGTACCAGACAATCACCAGAGTTCCTATCTTATCTTAGTGGATGGAAAACAAGCCACCTCTAAAAGAGGCACAGCCTCTGACATAAGCATTGTGAAGCCTGCAGTGGATAAAGAGGAGCAGTACTTGCTTGGACAGTCCACTCCAGTCAGAGCTTTAGGAGGGACCCTATTCCAAATGCCTTTGGCCAGTGTTCACCTTGACTGAGAGGGTGGAAAAGGAAGCAAGCAAATAGGTGTGTTTGAGGATATCCCTGCCAATGTCCTAATAGGGAATGGTTTGGATAATGCAGTACCCTGTGTGCCTGCAGTTATGGGCAGTCAGGCTTGGAGACAGGAATGTGGGGCTAGTAGCCTATGGAGGACCTACACAGACCCCTTACCTGAAGTCAGTTCTGGTGAGGTGGCTATTTCAGGGAGGGAGCTACCCTGTAGCAGTGAGTCTGATGGTGAGCCACAGCTGCTGATAGGTACTGATGTTCCCTTGGACAGAGTGACTGCAAGTGCAAAGATGAGTGGTAGTACTCAGGCTGACAGTGAGGCACCACTGTCAGATGGTACCAGGCTTCCTGTGGAAACGGAGCTGGGAAGGGTCACAAAGATAGAGTTGAGATAGATCCAGCTCTCAGACCCTACACTAAGAGGCTTGAGGAAGGTAGCTAGGGAGGCATCTGATTCTCAAGGAAAAGGGGAGTCTGTACATGGGAACAAATGGCTACTGTATAATGAATAGACCCTGAGGGTGGGCTAGAGGGTGAGGTAATACAGCAGTTGGTAGTGCCCAGAGCCTGCCATCTCACACTTCTATTCATAGCCCATGACATTTATTTTGCAGGTCATATGGGAATAAAACATACAAAGAGACATATTATACAGAATTGTTATTGGCCTGGGATTGCAAGAGATGTAACAGGGTAATGCAGGACCTGTGAGCAGTGCAAAAAAAGTAGACATGGCAGGAGACAAGGTCAAGGCTCCTTTGATGCCTTTGCCTGTGATTGAGGAGCCATTTCAGAGGGTAGCTATGGATATTGTGGGGCCTCAAAATACTCCATGTTCCACAAGGAAGAAATATATCCTAGTGGTAGTAGATTATGGTACTAGATACACTGAGGTGGTGGCTCTGTCCTCCATCAAGGCAGAGAATGTGGTAAATGCTTTGCTAGAGATTTTCAACAGGGTAGGTTTCCCGAGAGAAATACTGACTGACAGAGGTGCAAATTTCATGTCAGACCTGCTGGCTTGTCTGTGGGAACTCTGGGGGGTGAAGCACCTAAAGACCACCCCCCTACCACCACTAAACTAATGGTCTTGTTTAGAGATTAAACTGCAAGCTAAAGACCATGCTATGGGCATTTTCAGACCAGTTTGAGAGAGTGGGACAACATTATTTGCCCCATCTACTGTTTTCTTAAGAAAGGTACCACAGGAACCCACAGTTTTCACCCTTTGAGTTGCTCTATGGGCATAGGGTGAGGGGGTCTTTAGATTTGATTCATTATGAGTGAAAGAGTGTGTGTGAATCCCACAAGGAGTCTGTTGTAGCATATGTCCTAAGCCTTAGGACAAGGCTTAGACAGCTTGTTGGCTTGGCTCAGGAAAACCTGTCTGGAGCCTAACAGCAGGAAAATGGTCTGGTATGGCAGGAATGCTTAAGCCTGAGATTAAGCTGTGGGAAAGCAGGTTATTGTTCTCATTCCTGTCAGAAACAATAAGCTGCAGGTAGCTTGTGAGGGACCCTTCAAAGTCCTAAAGAAGGCCAGTGATGTTAACTACATGGTAGGACTGCTAGGCAGGAGGCAGGGGCACAGTGGTTTATTAAAACTGATACAAGATAGGCAACTGCTTCAGCAGTGATTTTAATATATTTGGCAGGTAGGTTAGGAAGGTAGGCTTTAACTTGAGAAGTTATCACTTAATGGTAGCTTGTAGGGACAGGTTGATAAGAGAAGAGGTGAGAGAAAGAATCTTGTGTCTGAGCTTACAGGGAGGAAATGGAATTAATGAAGTGATAGTAAATACATTACTAGTGTTGTCTGAGACAATTTGATTACATATTGTATGAGAGGGCTGAGTGGTAAGGCCAGAATTTAGTAGGTGGAGAGCAGTGGACCAGAAGCTTATTGGGTTGTAGAAGTGAGATGTTTAGAGGCTGACATAATCGCTTTTTGTCTAATTGTATGTAATACTTTACACAGTTCCTGAGATGCCTTAAAAGTTGGTGATATTTGATTGGGTTTTATTACTGGACAAGACCTGCCAAGCTTACCTTTGTTTCATGAGCCCTTCAGTGGTTATTGTAGCCAGGTGGCAGGGTTAGCTTTTACTCATTTCATTCTCAAACTGGAAAGTTAATTTAGAACATTTTAAGAAAATACTATTGAACTCAGATGCAGCTACATCCAGGGGGAGATGTCTGAGATTATTCCAGATCATCTTTTTTAAGTAGAAGATCAGGCTGTCTGCATGAAAGTCTGATCAATCATGAACTGGTTTAGTGTGGTGTTTCTGTATGTTTATATGCTTTCTGATAACAAATATAGGAAGGTGGGCACTGATGGTCAGTTAGGGCTCTTGAGGAGCCAGCTGTATTTTTAGAACAGTTAAGGATCCAGTCAATGGGTCTGGATTTGTCACTGTTTTTGTTCATATGAGTGTGTTTGGAAGTAAGTTGTGTTAGGCCACATAAATTGATAACATTGGAAGGGCTGTTTGCTGAGACTTAGAGCCAGTTGATGAAATCACTAAGAATAATCTTTTTTATTGTAGAATGTTAGATGAAAACCAGGAAAATAATTTTTCTAACATATTGGCATTGTTGCCTGACAGAAAATAGATATCTATTATGCATTATGATAAATGAGTGTTACGTTCGAGGGATGAAATGAAGATTTCTGTGTTATTTTATTTTTTATTTATTTTTATTTATTTTTTTTTTATTTTATTTTACATTTGATGACCGGGAAAGTCCGACTGGACACAAGTCCATTTTCAGTGCAGGCCCGGGGAGAAAAGCTCCACTTAAACAATTGCTAAACAGATAAATTTACAAGATACAGCACTGTATTCCTAATGCACACAATATAAACATATTATCTAACATTGCTTCACAGACTTATGTAAAGTACATAGCTGTGTTCATAAGGCAAAACAAATAGCATATAGGAATGTATTTAGTTGATAGCACTTGTTAGGGGTGTGGAAGTTGTTTGTTGATGTGACGATGATGATGTATTGTTCCAAGGATGGGATGGATGATCCTCACTTAGTTTTAAGTGAAGAAGGATGAGGTGCTTCAGGGAAAATCCATTTTATTTTGATTTTATTTTTTGTGGTAACTTAAGAATAATGATATAATAATTTAGACCACGCTGGGAGACATTACTATCTCTACCCTTGTTGCGAGTGTCTGGGCTATGAATGATGAACAGGTATCTGGGTTAGTACATTGCTGAGGGATATCTTTTAAAAAGATATTATGCTGGAAGGATGTTCAGGGAGCTAAGAGAAGAGGAGGGTGTAAAATGAGGAGTTGTATGAAAGTCATGGTAGGTGTGGATATCATGAGGTGGAAAGGAAGTATTACAGAGATGAGTGGAGTTGTTGTATAAGAGAAGGGGATAGTGGAAAGTATAGTATTGATTCAAGATAGGGGATTTTGAACAGATAATGAGAAAGGACAGCTAGAGATAATGTATTTCATTCTTCCAAAACTATAGTTTGTCAATAAATGCTTTAATTATTATTAATAAACTGCAATAGATTTTCTCAGCCTAACTTTGAAATGTCCCTGTTTTTTGTTTTCCTTTTGGCTTGTTCACACACATCAAAATAATATGCTTTTTTCTTTTCTAGTGCAGTAAAAACTGTTATTCCTTCTGTTGATTTGTAGTTGCCGTTATGCTTAATGTAGTGCATATGATTCCTAACAATTTCGGAAAGAAAGGCATATATAATTGCAACTTTAAATATGTGATCTGCATAAATGCAAAACAAACTGGATAAGCTTATATTAATAAGCTTAACACTTATCAAATGCAATTTTCTCAATTTTATTTTTGAGAACCGAGACAATAGATCACTTAAGCCATGATAATTATTATAAGAGTTAGGGAAAAAAAAAGAAAAATTCATACCTTAAAAAAGCACAGAGCTTGCTATATTATATTTTCAGAATCTCTCAAAAAATTATTAGAGCAGGAGTAGCAATTTCTGGAAGCTGGCAAAAATCTATAAGCTGTATGCAGTTCACTATTCCAGGTTGTCATTTTTTTAATTTATTCTAAATGTTAAATGTGAAACAGGGTGTGAAAATAATATTTTACTTTGGAAATAGTGATGATCACAAATATCACCACACTATGCAATTCTTGAACTTCAAATTTAATAGACAAATGTGACAACGGTAGCTTGATATGTTCAGCATAACATCAAACAGTGCAGTGCCTGCCATGTCTGCAGTCACTGATATTTCTGAAGTCAAGCTCAGTCTTAATAGAACGTATATGTATATATTTAATTTTAGATAGTTTAAAAAATAGAGTGAATTGAATGGCTAGTGGGTAACCCACCAGTTAAACGTATTCTTTTCTCATTTCACTAACGTGTAACTAATTTCCAATAGAAGAATATTTGTTTCAGCTTTTAAAATCTTTCGAATGGCATTCTACAAATTTCTGTAGGTAAAATATATACTGTCAACAGTGTTTGCATACCCCAGCATACAATGTATGAATTTTAGCAAAATTCAATATTAATTTTATATTGGTAACACACAAGGAATCTTCAGTAATTAATCACTATAAACGTTTCATTTGACAGAGCTCATGTTTTAAAATAAGAAATGGTGTTTCAGTATGCATGGCATATTACAACAACAGGTAGGCATGTATCAGTACAAAACATAGGGCTGTCACTAGGCAGCATATGCAGATTAATTTAAACAAAATGATTTACTTTTAAAAAGCATGTGTATATTTAGTATAAGAGGAACAGTGTTACACTGTATGGCGTATATGATTAATATGTTTATGTACTTAACAGCGTGCAACACAGATCTCCCTGCAAATGATTCTATCACATCAACAACCACTATATTACTGAACCAAAAACAGTGCGACGGCAAAAAAAGGTGGAGGCACAATATATCTTTTTTTGTTGATGTTGTTGATTATCTTGCACTTTTGCTGTGAAACTGCTGAGTAAATAAAAAAAATATATAGAATTACATAGGCAAACTGACATGGAAATCAATGATAACTTACCCTCTCAAGCGTAATTTCTTCATATTCTACCTCACCCTCTATTCCGTTGACCTGTAAAGAAAATGACAAGAATTTAAACACTGACAGTCCCTTCTGCATTTGTCATGTAGATGTCACAGCACATTCTAATGTAGGCACTAAACAGCAAAGCCTGGATCTGAAGGAGCTAAGGATTTCTGAGTGCTGATTATTAAATAATAAAATAAAACATAGCCGGTCATGCCAGCATGTTCTCAAGCCTTCAGTACTCATATAAGCTATGGCAGATTATCTTTCACAACTCATCCAGAACGTCTGCAAATAATTGTTTCAATCATTATAATTAAATATGCTTGTGTGGAAGCTCCTCCGACGATTGTGTTAGGTAACATTTTTTCTTACTTACATTAGTAATTATAATGCCACTTACATTGAAAGGAAGTTTCCTTTGAGTCTTAATCTAAAATAGTTTGAAAAAAACATTTTACTCTGAATAGTTAACTTCACTACCAAAGAAAATGACATCTTTTTCCAGTTCGAAGGCACTATGAAAATGGTATAAGACTAGGGAATGATACTAGCCTAAGCAATCAATACTGAGGGCTTGTATGAGAATAATAGGGTGGAAAGGGCGACATCACCCACAGATAATGTTCTTTATATACCCTTAATAAGATCCCGCTTTAGAGTGTTGCAGCTTGTTCTGGAACACTGTCTTCACAGTCGATGTATTACAAATAAATTATATGACAGAGTTTACATAAAGAGACTTAATGCATAGAAATCTTTTTCCTTGGGGAAAGTGGAGAATATAAGATGAAAATTCCAAGTAATTCAGAATAATCAACAAAGTTCATCTTAACTTTAATAACAGTTTTGTGACTTCAATAAGCATAGTCTAAAACTACAGAGAGAGAGTTAAATATACAGTTGCAACTACTTTTTTCCATAGAAATGGCTATGTGTTCTATTTTTTAAAGAGTGGTATAGCTTCAAAGAATAAATGATTTCATAATGTATGAGCATGGTATAGGGCAATACATGGAGGTAATTTGATCTGTAACTTATTCCATCGGTAGGAAAATGGTTCAGCATGGTGAGTAAGCCAGGTTTTCTGCAACTTTTCTCAAATTCTAGATTTTAACTATGATGAAAACTGCAAAAAAAATTGTAGAAGATGGTAACTACATATCCAAGGGATTATGTCAGTAGAATGAAGCAAAAACTATCAATACACACTATGTTGAAAGTTAAGTGTTGCAACTGATACTCTTCAAACAGTTTTTGGAAAAAAGAGAATTCAAGTTCACGCATGTATTTCCATTTCCTTGAAGTAATGTGACCGTGTTTTAAGTATTCATCATTCAGTGTAAAATGCATCACCACTTCATTTTTGCTCTACTAGCTTATAACCATAAACCATGCAAAGCCTGTCTGGTGAAGAACAAATCCAGTGTATACCCCATCTATATAGTGACCCTATTGTAAGGTAAAACAGTAAGACATGTGAAGAGTCCAAAATCAGTCAGGTCTGAACATTTCATGAAAATTTGCAAGTATATGTCTCACTTTGAAACTGTAGAAAAAATTAATAAATACATCTAAACTGAAATTATCTTCCTGCAGACCCTTGTCAGACCATTAAGATAACAGTGCTGTATGATGCTTCACTGTAAACAGTGCATTTGTGCTGCAGAAACTTCAAGCCTGCACAGTCGGCATAGATAAATAAAGGCTTGACTACAGCCCCAGGCAACCCGAGTCTGACTAGGAGAATGAGTGTTTGATGATGCATACAGAGACGATGGGCAAAGCCCAGCCTGGGGGAAGGGGTTGCATTTTCCACCCTTTTGCACCACTAATTTAATGACTTGGCATGATGCGCATGGCTGCCATAACTGGTGACAATAGCTTCTGTCAGCAGATGTAGTGGCACATGCATACACAGAAAGCCATTGTCATAACACAAGGTCAGCACACGGTGGATCACACATGCACAAGCAGACATTGTCTTAACAAAAGGTCAGCAGATGTGGTGGAGCACACATGCATAACAAGCCACTGTAGTAATACAAGGTCAGAGCCTGGGCTGAAGCACACATGTACAGGCAGCCACTGTCGTATTACAAGGTCAGCATATGTGGCAGAGCACACATAACCAGGAAACATTGTCATAATACAAGTCGTCAAGTCACTTCAAGAGATGAGGTTATGCCTTGATCAAGGGGATGCTTAACGGTTGACAGGCATGGAGGTAACAAACAACACTAAATAAATAAATTACGCAAAACAAATATGTGAGCTTCCACATAGATAGGCAAACCTGGCACCAAATTATTACAATCATGTAAAATAAAGTAAAAAATGTGGAAAATACACTTACTTAGTTATAGCTATTAAAAGCCATTAGTAATACTGCATAGAGAAGGATGTAGGTAGCAAAACAAGCTGGATAGAAATAAGCTATCAATTTTATACATGAGTATGCAAGTTGATATAACATAAAAGAAGTCAGTGAAAATCATTCTTTTATTGATTGCCATTTTATACAGCAAAACACATGATTCGCAATTATTTGAACAGGGTCTTGAAAGCATCAAGACTACAGTGTGTTATTTGTTGATGCTTTAACTGGTCACTTGGTATGTATTTTACATTTTTTCCCTTGTCCTAGTTGTACCTGAAAAGGTTCTATGAAGACCAATTAATTTACCTGATTAATGAACAAGGAAATAAAAATAAATTAATAAGGATACACTATGGCCATGAGTTTTGGGAAATAAATGAACACGTACATGGGCTGACATTTCAGAAAGATCTGAGTAAAGCTATTTCTCAGCAAGGTTAATGTTAAATTCGCTTTGTAAAAGCCAATCAAAAATGTTCCAAAAAAAGGGCAAGTGTAGCTTATGGCTGACAAGTTTAGCAGCATAACTGAAAACTCTGCTTTACAGATTTTAATCCTCTTTCTCATGATTTCAGAAAACATACCAGAAGTGGAATGCATCTTGCCAATTACTGGCTACAAATATAATCAAAACACTAAAGTTCTACAAACTAAAATTAACAATATGTGTACATTTTCAGCACTGGCTCATCACTCTGAATATCATTGCATTATAAGAGGTGGTTACCTATTACAGCTTTAGACATTTTTAGTTTATCTTCCTCAAAGTAATTTACATTATAGTTACTGCTGAACAAAGACAGGTATTCAATCAATATTAGGAACCTTCTCTGATTCACAAAGTAACATTACTTAATGTTTATTACTAAAAAGTGTTTCAGCTTGTAAACTGGGGAGAAAACCTTTACAAAATGAATTCATGCTAACTGGTACCTCTACCAAAGGAAAAAAATACTCCACATTCAGAGTAAAGTTAATAGACCACTTAAAGGTCTCTTCTTGCACTTGTTTCAAGGACCATGGATAATTCAGTCTTCTCCAAAGACCACATAAACCCATCTAATACAAACGCCCTCTAAATCACAGCTTCATAAATCAGGCTAAATATATCACTGTACTCTGCCTCTCATATTTATTCAAACCTGTCTCTTGCTTCTTTCTCCTTCTGATATTTTATTTACACCCACCTCATTGCGTTTTTTTCTATATCTTACTTTTATAACAATATTTGTATGCCTGAATCTTTGAATACCATTATATTATTTCAGATATGTATTCTGCTGTATAAAATGGCAATGAATGAATGAATGATTTTCACTGACTTCTTTTGTGTTATATCAACTTGCATACTTGTGTATAAAATTGGTATCTTATTGTTATCCAGGTTGGTTTGCTACCTGCATTCTACTCCACAGCAGTATTACTAATGCCTTTTAATAGCTGTAAATATCTTTACTTTACCTGATTGTATTGTACATCTTTTGAATTTTTTGTTTTTCTGCCTCATAGCACAGGGCATGACTTAAAATGGTCCCAGACCTGTGGACAAATACACGTACCTAGTTAATTAATAAAATAAATTAAATTAAATAAAAAAGATGAATTCATTTAGGTGATTTTGTATATAGGAAGGATGCCTCCTGTGAGAAGCATTACTGCCCGTGCACACTTCTGTAGTCACACTTCTGCCCCATGCACCCTTCTGTAGTTGCACTTTTGTTCAGTGCACAGTTTTGAAATCACACTTCTCTACAATCACTCTATTCTCTCTGAATCTGTTTTCCTGCTAGCTGGTCAACTTTCTGTGCTCTTGACTTTCTACTATACATCCTATTAAATGTCTGGGCACAGAAAATGTATGGATGTTATAAACTGGTCACACAGAAAAGAGTAATACAGATTAGACAAGAAGAGAGAATGTCGGTGTGGTGCTCATGATATGGGATAGTAGTTTGGCTTTGGGATCTTTGGGGCAGTAGAGGATGTGTTATCAATTTGAAAACATAACAGCTTCAGGGAAGAATATCGCAGTTTCATAAGGAAGTCAATGGGTCAGCAAGAATGGACAGTGTGGGCGGTCTATATTATAATATCGACATCTGAAAATGTCGAATCTCACTTGTTTGATATGAAAATGTCGAACTTCAAGTTCCCAAATGGCCAAATCACTGATTTCTTTCCAACGGAAAGAAATCGGTTGGCCAAACACCAACGCCACACAACAACAAACATATTTAAGTGTGGGGCTTCGCCCCCCCCATAACCCCCAACATAGAGGGGGCCCCCCCTAACTGAATATTCTAACCAAGACTGCACTACAGTCAGGGAAAGGGCAGGTGTAACAGAACGGTCAACCGATTTCTTTCCGTTGGAAAGAGATCAGTGATTTGGATGTTAGGGAACCTTGGAGTTCGACATTTTCAAGTCGAACAAGTGGGATTCAACATTTTAAGATGTCGATACTATAATATAGATCCTAGTGTGGGACAGATGGCAAGGAGTCAAAAGGAGGTCTTCAGACGGGTCTATATCACTTCGACAAAATGGCAGAAGTTCGAACACCATATGTTTTAACTTCTAACCTCGAAATGCAAAACCATCGAAGGCATAGAACAGAAATTTTTTCCCAGGGAAAAAAATCGCTGTTCCAAGAAACAGACACACAACACAAGCACACCAAAAAAACAACAATCTACACACATACACTTAAAATCCTACATCTTGCCCTACACTAAACTGTACATACACTACTATCTATCCACTTACCTTAACCCAAACCCTAACCCTAAGGTCCGTCACTATCGCACACTTACCTGACCTGCACCCTAACCCTAACTCACCTATCCCCCCTAACCCTAAGGTCTGTCACTATTGCACACCCCCCTCACCCGCGCTCTAACCCTAACTCACCTATCCCACCCTAACCCTAAAGTCTGTCACTATCGCACACCCACCTCAACCCCGCTCTAATCCTAACTCACCTAACCCACACTCTAAACCTAACGTCCGCACAATCGCACACTTATCTGAACCCGACCTTTAACTTTCCACCACAGTGCTAAAAACTGCAAAGCCACAGAAACGGCCCACTGAATTCTTTCCCTGGGAAAGAATTCGGTGTTCCGTGGCTTCGCAATAATCAGTTTTCGAACTACACAGTTTGAACATATGGTGTTCAAACTGCTGTAGTTTTGACGAACTTATAGGAACCCCTTCAGACAGGACAGTATGGAAAAAGGAAAACTGGAGAAGATAGGGGACATAGACAGTGTTTACTAGAGGAATACAAGCAAAGGTAGTAGGACAGAGTAGGGTAAAGTGAGAAATTGGTTAATAATGACACATAGGAGTGGACAAGGGAGTGAGTGATAGACAGATTCAGACAGCACTGAAAATGATAGTGACACAGCCAAAGGTATCCATGCAGGATACAACACTATGGAGACAAGAATTTTGTGTTCATTGAGGCCATATGGGGAAAAATGCAAGTAGGTTTTATAAGACAAGTGTAAAGCCACATTGGATGGGATTTCTTGCTGAACAGGGTGGCTGACAACAAGTTAAGACAAGGAAATGGTTTGAGAGTGTTGGGACTAGAGGAAGAAATGACACAAAATGAGGGGAACCACCATGTGCCAGGAAGTAAGGGAAATAATAACCACTGTAGTGCCGAAGAAAAGTGTTCTGGTGGAAAAACATTCAATCACCATAGAGTTAGAGTTATGATGAAAGAAATGGAATAAATCAACTACCGTGAAATAAGTTTTGGGGCAAAACCTGGCAAGGCATGGGAGGAGGTGACCTGCATTGTAATTAAGGGGTGACTTCTGAATGTCTGAGTTCATTAATCCTGGTCCTTAAAACAACAACAAAGCGCATATACTGTAGGTGAATTGGTAATTCTGACATTTTAGTATCTGAGGACTCCTTCCCCTTTTGAAAGGAACAGTAATGATGTAGTTAGTATATAGCAGCACTCTGATCTCAGGGGGTATAGTTGTAAGCAAACTGTTCAGACTGAATCAGAGTTTATTTTTCAGACTGTCAAGACTCTTATCACTGGGTCTCATACTACTGAGAGAGAGCATCTCTGGTGGTGGGGGGGTGCCTGTTGTGGTGTAAATAGCAACCAACTATATGTCAGAGCAGACAGGAATTGATGGTAAGACGCAGGCCCATGGAGCTGTCATACAGATGAAAGGACACTTTGTCAGTTGTACCTTTCTGAGATGTTGTATCAGCATCAAGCATGCTGATGAATTAAATTATTGAGGGGTAAAATTACTTGCTATAGCAGTGTACAAGAGAAAATGGCCTACAACGGGCAGGAGGATGGAGAAAGATCTGCAGAAAGATTATCCGTTATGTCGGGGACAGGGTTTATCTTGGACCACAAGGGACAGCAGGGCTCAAAGCCGCACTAAAAATGTTCATGTTAGCTATCAGACCATTAAAGTTGGAAGTGGAGTGAAACCACAGAAACAATGAATGGGCAGTATTAGTTTTCTTAAATTAAGGAGGCTGGGTAGGAAGATAAGCATTCTCAAAGCAGTGATGCAGGTGTAGAGAGCAGAGAATGCTGGTCAAAAAAACATGGGCAGTTCATAAAAGGAGTTAGGACATGGAAGTGGATGCAAGACTGACAGAGAAGGGGAAGGGCAGATTTGCAGTAGCTCTCTGGATGAAGGCAGTCATCAAAAGTGAGACTACAGAGGAGGAGGAACACCATCTGATGAAGGGTATTAGGGAGACAAGGGGTGAAAAACTATGCTAAATATCCTAGCAGCTATGATGAGGAAACAAGGGGCACTGCAGATCGATCAGATGCATTAAGGGAGCAGAATGAAAAACAGAGAGAGTATAAAGTAGTAATGCAAAAGGTCAAGGAGATCCGTATTTTTCAGGAGCAGACTGGGAGACTCTGAGCTCAAAAACTGAGAAGTAGTGATGGCTGACTGTTGTAGCTCATGCAGCAACGTATAAGAAAGGACAGAATCACACATGTACTCATAACCAGAGGGGCAGTTCAAGGATAGTGGGGTGAAAGTGCAGTTTTCTAATCTGTATCATGACACTGTGTTGTTTAAAGTAGTGGGAAGGCTGTCCATGCAAAAATAAATGTAATGATCTATAAATTTACTGAAGTAGATTATTTTGAGCTTCAGAAAGGGAAACTGATGACTTTGGGGTTCTAGAAGTAAAGTTAAGGAGCAAAAAAAAAAAAAAGAAAAGTATAAAAATGTCCAGGGATAGACAATACTCACAAATATGGACAAGGGTTTGAGACTGAGGCAAGCAAGGGAATAAGAGGAGACAGCCAAAAAAGATGGGGGAATATGTGGACCTTTAGGAGACTTATGTGAGGAGGCAAGAAGAGGTATAGTAGAACAGGATGTAGGCAGAAGAGTTTCAAGTCCAAAGGTAGTGGGTTAGAAGTTAAGAAGGCAAGCAAAGCCTTTTATATGTGAATAGCAGAAAGGAGGAGAAGGATGGAGGCAACCCCAGCAAGGGTGAAAAGAAATGGGAGCGAGATGACAGAATACAGAAAAAAAGCAATAGCAGTCAATGTTTTTTTAGTTTTAAGAAAAAAAAAAGTGTCATATTGGAGATTAGAGTACAGAAAACAAAGGACAGGAACAGAGATACTTTAGGTAGAAAGGGTAATGGCTTCCCTGAAAGAATACCTCCATCTCTTTCTGTAAAAAGGAAAACCAATACAGAATGGCATGCTAGAATAATGCTAGAGCAAATATGGGAGAACAATGGAGAAACTGCAAGTTCTAGATGAAGGAAAATAAAAGCAAACTGACTACAGTGAGAGTGGATGAAACACTGGGACAACATGGGTTGTTTCCTTGGCTCATCAATAATCTGAGCAGTGTGCTGCCAGACCCTGTGATACACATCTTCAACTGAGCATTGGTGAAGACTAACCAGTCTGAGGACTGGAAGTCAGAAAGAGCAGTATCCATGTAGAGAAAAATGGACAAATCTTGGGAACTGTGGACTTATGAGAGTATAATGTAAAAGATGAGAGGACAATAATCTTAGGGGGGGGGGGGATAAAAAGCACTATCAGGATTTCATAGCCAAAAGGTGCCATTAGAAAAAAAAAAGCTATCCAATTGCCTTATGAAGAATTAGCAGTGGATTACTTGCAAAGAAGGTTTAACTGTACTTCACTATGAGATTTGGATGGGTCCTGCACTTGTGGCTGCTATGTATACTATGGGTCTATATTAAAATCTCGAAGTTTGACAATATCAGATATGATATTGTCAACACGAGAATACCAAAAGTGCACTACATCGAATGTTTAAATGGAAAATCTCCGTAGGGGGAGATTTCCATTTACTTCAATGTAGTGCATTCTCGGAATTGGTATATTTACACTATTTTCTTTTTTTTTGGTTTCGATGGTTTAAGACTTCGATCACTAAAGTTCAATCTTTAGTGATTCAAAGTTTTAAACATTCGAGATTATAATATAGACCCATAAACTACAGTGGACTGGGTAGATCCAAGACTGATGAACAGGGCTACCAAATGGGCGACGAGTAGAGCACTGACAATTCTCATGAATAAGGAGAGTGATAAGTGGAGTTCCATTAATGTGATCCTGGGTCCAGTGCTAACCTTTTTCAGTGTTTGTTTCATCCATATTTGAGGGACAGAGAGTAAGATAAACATTTTCATTAATTGCAGAAAGATAGGTGCAGCAGTTGTTGATGAGATGGGAAATAGTCTAACAAAGCATTCAGAAAGGTTGGCAACTGAGCAGAAAGTTGGCAAGTGATGTTCACTGCAGAGAAATGCAAATACAAGCAACTTTGTAATTGGGTAAATAGGTTCATAGGTAGGTACTAGGTTATGTGCCCGAAGGCATTTATAAGCCTAGCCAGAATGTGTTGGCTTTCACCTCCACCTTAGATTAGTTCCCTGTGCCTCTGTCCAGCAAAGCCACTGAAGTGATCCCAGGGTAAACTTTCTGTTTCCCATCCACTCATCAAGGTTTCTCTTAAAGAGTGTTAGCGAGGAGTCTGCCTACTATAGATTGGAATCTTGTTCCAAAGCATGGGAAGTCCCTGGAACAGGAATCTATCCCCCCAGCATGTCCTATTTCTTGTTGTAGTGAGGTTTAGATCCCTAGAGCATGTGGCTCAAGGAGATAAGGTTTTCTTTAGGTGGAGCATGTCCATCAATTCTGGGTTGGACATGGCCTTGTATGTCAAGAAGAGATCACCTCTGAGTAGGCGGTATGCAACCAAGTACAGCTAGAGTGTCTTCAGTCGAGTTGCATAGGGCATCTGTTTGAGGCCAGTGATCCTCTTGGTGAGGTACTACTGTGGTCTTTCCAGCTATTGCAGGTGTCTTGTAAGGTACATCCCCAATGGGGCATTGTACTCTATGATGGGTTTGATGAGTGATGAGTAGAGGGGCCCAATGACCTCTTTTGATCTGGATGCAAACCCTTTTATGATTAGGTGGGCCACATAGAAGGATTTTCTAACCACTTTGGCAATGTGATTATCTAAGGAGAGATTACTATCTACTTGGGTCCCCAGATCCCTTATTATGTCTTCTGTATTTATGGGACTACCACCTATGTGGTAGTTTGTGGGTACTTTGTTTTTTCCAAAGGGGATGACTATGCACTTTTTAGCATTTAGCTTAAGGCCATGATTTTGACACCAGGTATCCATCTCAGTGAGACCCTTTTGGAGGATGTCTGTGTAGCTGGAGAGTCAATTATAGCCCCTAGTTTGCAGTTGTCTGTGAACCTGTTCAGCCATAGTCCTCCTATGCTTGCCTGTACCTCTGAGAAGTATATGATGAACAGGAGGGGTCCTAGGACTGAGCCCTGGGGAACGCCACTTGTAACCAGCTTTGGACCTAGGCGGCCTGTCTCTGTCTTTATCTTTGCATTTTTTCAGAATGTTGGTAGTCGGATGGCTTACCGAAGACATATCTGGATAATTGAACCAAGTACCAAAATATTTAGAAGCATAAATATACTGACAACAAATAGTTTGTTATTTAAATAAGGCAAAAAACCGACAGTGAGGAACGTCATGGTCAGGGTACGTTGTGGTCAGGGTGTAGCCAAGGAATACAGTACAAATGGAAATCTTTATGAGGTACTTGATTTCCATAAGAAATACAATTATTGACTTTTACTGACACCAGTTTAGAGCAAGAAAAAGTTTCCCCAATGGGGTACTTAACTTTAGTGGAAGACTTCAGCCGACCGGCACTTGCGAACTGCTTCTGCTTTGGGCACCACATGGCAAGAAAGACCGATGTAATGGCGCCGGCTGCATGCTTTATACCCCTGACTACCTGACATCACAGGAGATGAGACAGCAACCGATGCAGGACCCAAGACTTTGATAATCAGGCCAACTGAGAGCTACTGCAAGCAGATAACCCAAATGTGATGACTGCAACAGTGAAACATGAAGAACATCTAGCTCCTGCAACTCTCACTATGTGGGTTCTGTCCATGAGCCAGTTGGCAACCCATCTTGTGACATAGGGGTTTATGTTCAGGCTGGTGAGCTTGTCTATAATACCAGAATGGGGAATGGTGTCGAAGGCCTTTGCAAGATCTAGGTAGGCTGTGTGTACCACCTTTCCCCTTGTCTATACCCTTGGTAACTGTCTCAAAGAAGTCCACCAGATTTAGGAGCCATGATCTGCCCTTATCTAAGCTGAACTGGATAGGGTCCAGTGTTTGGAGGTTCCCAATGTCTCTGTTAATGAGTTCCATGATGATGCGCTCCATAGTCTTGCAGACCAAGCTAGTCAGTCTTATAGGGTGATAGTTCCTCGGGTCTGTTGTGGCTCCACCTTTGTGGAGCGGAATAACCATTGCTGTGCACCACTCTATGGGTATGTAGCCTGTGGAGAGACTGAGTTTGAACAGTGTGTTTAGGTGAGGGGTTAGTTCATCTTTGAGCTTGTATAGGATGCAGCCTGGGACACCGTCCAGTCCCACTGATGCTGTGTTTTTGGCTTTGGAGGGCTGTTTTAACCTAAGTGTCTGTGATTTCAGAGGCTTTACATTCTTCTGGTATGGTTATGGGCCATTTTGGGAGTGAGAAGGGGGTGAGGTTTGCACTGAACCTGTCTGCCAGGATGTTGGCAATATTGGTCAGTTCAGTGAATTTTGTGCCATTCTGCACTAACTCTGAGCAGATCTGAGCAGTGCCACTAAGATTCTTGACATAGCTAAAGAATGCCTTATGGTTATCTTTGGAGTCCTTGGCAATTTTTCTTTTGAAGCTAGCCTTGGATGATTTTATGAGGGACTGTAGTTTCCTGCTGAAACTGATCAGGGATGTCTTCCCTTCTTGGGATTTTACACTTTTCTGTACTAGTTTCCTCCTTCTATTGTATAGCTTGTTTATGGCAGGGGTCGACCAGACTGGTTTCCTTTTCTTGGAGGAGTGAGTCTTGGTTTTGCTTGGGATAGAATGATCCATGCATTCTTGTAGGTGCCCGTAGAATGCATTAGTAAAGGATTTTGCAGCTTGGACAGCATTATCCTTTAGCACGGGGGCTTTGAAACCTTCCACCTCAGTCTTAAGTAACGTGAAGTTTGCTTTTGAAAAGTTTTTCACGGTGGTTTCCTTGACCAGGGGTGGGGGCAGAATGTGGATATCCAGAGTGATTTGTTTATGGTCAGATCTAACCAGTGATGGGTTGACCTCTGGTGTGGAACACCGGTCGCCCATGTTGGTGATGACCAGGTCCAATATGTTGTCACCTCTGGTGGGAGTGTTGACCACTTGATCCAGGGTATTTGAGATTATAAATTCTAGGAAATGTTGGACAAGGGAATTAGTACTTGAGTAGTTCTCACAGTTAATGTTTGGGTAATTGAAATCACCCAATATTAGGGTGTTTGGTAGGACCTTTATGTTTCCCAGTGTTTCCAGAAACACGGAAAGGGGTTCCTGGGACATGGTGGGTGATCTGTAGCAAGCTACAATTTGAATTGCAGTTTTGCCCATTGCTAGTTGCACGTGGATGATCTCTGAAGCATCGTGCTGTGCCACTAACCTGGAGGTGTGGGTATCCTTGATGAATATGGATATACCCCCGCCTTTTGTATTTCAGTCCGGGTTCTGTGGCCGAAATGTATGGTATGAGTTGTAGCCTGGTAGTGCTGGGGTGCTCTCTGGAGCCTTAAACCATGTTTCTGTTACTGCACATATATCGATTTTTTTCCATACTGAGGAGTGCCTCGGGCGCGTGCATTTTGAGGTTTAGACTTCTGGCATTGAGTAGCATTCCCCTCAGTTTTTTGTTACTTGTGCTATTTACGGCGGTGGGTTTGTCTTTTGAGCCTTGCCTAAAAAAGGCACTATGGGGGTGGCAAGAGCCTTGGCCAGTATTCAAATACCTAAGGGTGACAGGTGCAAGCCTTCTCTAGTGAAGCAGCATGGCTTGTCGAACATGTCATCCCAGGCAGACAGACACTGGATCCCCTTTGAATGACACCAAAAACTTAGCCAATTGTTGAAATTGATAATTTTTTTCTTTATACCGTGTTATCATTCTTGGTGAGGGCAGGATGCTACTCAGGGTCAGGGTCATACCGGCCTGGGCTATGTGATCAGAGAGCTCTTCCATGTCTCTTTTCATGTAGTCCAGGGAGGTACAATTCAGGTCATTCACACCAACATGGGACAATGACAAAGTCATATTTGTACTTGTTCTGGAGTAACCTGACTGCTTGTGTTATGTGGTGGATCCTGGCACCCAACAGGCAGCTAACAGTAACCATCTCCTTGTACAGCCTAGTGAGTGGGACGTCAGTGTGCCTGACTATAGAGTCTCCTATTACTAATGTGCTGGGTATGTTATTTTGTCTTAAGGGCTGTGATTGCATGGCACACTTGGTTTTGTGAAGTATGTGTTTCATGGTTTGTGTTGGGGGGGGTGGAGGTTGCTTGGATGTCTGCTTTGGAGGTCTCTGTTGCTTTTGCAGATTTTTATTTAGAGCCTCTGAGTATGTTTTCGTGTATTTATGTGTGTTTTTTGCCGGTGCTGGTTTAATGGGTCTATGTGAGACTGGTGGTGTGATGCAAGTATTTCCCTTCTCCTCTTGACTGTCTGATCCAGACTTGGGTTGAGAGAGCTTAGCCTCCGATTTGGCTGCATAATTGCATCTTTCGCATGTATTAGTGTTTGGTGGTAGGAGGAGACGGTTGTCTGTGTACATGAGGCAGTTGTAACATTGCCTCAAAATGCCCAGATTCACCAGTTGGACTGGAGAGTACAACTGAAACTGCCCTTTGGACATGCCTGGATAGGTACAGTGAACTGTTTTACTGATTGGCTGGTAACGTCGAATAGAGAGCCTTGTCCTTCTTTACAGTATAGGGGGTCTAGTGCTAGAGTTTATTAGTGCTTGCTATGAGTTTTGAGCAAGAGCTGGGCTGAGAAATTAATGGTTTGAGTGCTTAAGTTGAAAGTTTGTCTAGTTCCAAGGGAAAAATTGAAGAGGAGACTTTCTGGAGCCAGGAATAGTTATACCCTAGCTAACAGTCGCTGCCCGGAGCGCAAAACTGGGCAAATGCGGTTTTTATAGCAGGGAAATGAAAGGGATAGAAATTAGCCCAAAATGGCCATTAAACTGCTAATTTCTGGGCTGAAACCACCCCTCCAGGGACAGATAGGTTGCTTAAATCTCCCCTCTCTCACAAGTGAACAGAGAAACTTCCTTCTATCCAAGTAAGGTATGGGCAAACACAGAGACTTGTAACACAGCCCTGAATTCAGCACTAACCTGGAAAACTGGACTATACTAAATTAGAAAGGCAGCAAGCTAGTATATTTTTTTTTTTTTTTTTTTTAGAAAATAAAGCAGATACAATCAAAAAACACTTTAAATGCACAGAAAAGGATACTTATTGTTATATATCTCAGATCAGAGTTGTAGTCAGTGCCCCTACTAATAAAGTAGGAAGAAACACACATACAGTAAAAGCAGTTGAATAAAGTGCAACATTTATATGTATATATATATATATATATATATATATATATATATATATATATATATATATATAAACAATAGAAAACAAACAAACTGATTTAAACAAGTTACCCAATTAACCAGAAAAATGCTGAAAACTGAGCCTTGTTCCAGCAGTCTTCAGTCAGACAAGTTCTAACTGCACACTCCTGCCACTAGGGTGCAGGGGAATCTTCTCCAAAACATGATGGCCTGGATCAGTGCTCAAGTTATACAAACAAAGCTAGATTCAGCAGGCCTGAATCTGGTCTATGCTACTGCAACAAGGCACATCAATTTCAGAAAGAAACAGTTCAAATAAGCAGGCACAATAAGCCTGTGACCAGAAATTCCCAGCTCTGAAGAGCAGATCCAGCCTCTCCTCCCACAAGATTGCAGACCACAAACCTTCTTAATGTAGAATAACTGGCCTGAAGCCCAAGTGCTTAAACCAGAACTAATACACTTTTAGAATAACAGACAATGGGCCTTCAATCAGCAATTCCCAGCTTAGAAGGATGTAAGCTACCTGTCCTACCACAACAGTGCAGACCACAAAACCTTCTTAATGTAAGCCAGCCTGTATGAAGCCCAAGTGCTTAAACCAAAAGACTTAGAATAACAGCTACAATTTAATCAGGCTACTACCAAGCAGTAATAAATGCAGCAGAATAAATAAAAATGAGTACTTTTAAGAAGAGTCAAAAGCAAAGTAATGTAGGAGGAAACACAAATATAGTACAAGCAGATTAATATCACTTTAAACTTCAAAATAACCACAAATCTAACCCACAAAAATTCTGGAGTAGTATCTCGTCAGTCCTATACCCTGGCAAAAAAGAAAACCCCTGCTCAGACCCTAACTCTTCTGACCAAACCCTGGCTACTCAATTCAATTCCTTCTTCGTTGACTGTATAGCCAAACCTACCTCTTCTTTCCCAAATAATACCACACCCACCACTCCTAATCCAGCTCCCTCAATGTCCAGTAACACCCATCTCCCTCCTTTTATTCTAAAGCCTGTTCCTATACAGACAATAAAAAAAAAACTCTTACTAAAGTTAAAGCCTTGTTCTAATGCCCCTGACAATATTCCATCTAACTTCCTCAAGCTAGCTGCCAATGGCATAGGCCTACCCATCTGTATCCTAATACATCGCTCCATCAAAGTGTCATATGTACCCCTCCTTCGCAAAAAAAACCTTCATTATTCCCCTCTACAAAGGGGGTACTAATTTAGCAGTCTCCAATTTTCATTCTTTCCCCTGTATCAAAGATTCTTGAAAAATGCATCCACCTACAACTCTTACTGTACCTGTTAAATAATCAACTGCTGACCCCTACTCAACATGGTTTCAGACCTGGTCACAGCACCACTACTGCCCTGCTCTCCTTTCTTGAAATCAATAACTCAGCTTGTGATTCTGGTGACATAGTATCTACCCTCCTTCTCGACTTATCTAAAGCCTTTGATATTGTATCCCATAATCTTCTCCTATCCAAGCTCTCACATCCCAACCTATCCTCTTCTTCCATCAACTGGTTCTCCAGCTACCTCTCTGACAGGGAACAAGCTGTAAAGTGGAATAACAGTACTTCCTCTTTTCTCCACACTCCAACAGGTGTTCCACAAGGCACTATTCTGGGCCCCTTACTATTTAATATTTTTATTAATGACTTCCATCAAAGCATCCCTAACACTAAACTCATCCAATACACAGATGACTCTACTATCATTTGCTCAGCCAAATCCCTCCTTAAACTGATCAATTTAACTCAAGCAGCCTTCTCCTGCACTGAGTCTTGGATGTTAGAAAATCATTTGGCACTCAATGCCTCAAAATCCAAAATTATGATTTTCACTCCCTCTAGAAACACCAGCATTGACAAAGCATCCTTCTCTATCTTCAGCCAAAATAAGACCTCTATCAAAATAGTTCCCTATGCAAAGCTGCTGGGTATCATTATTGATGACAAATGATTTTTACTGTTTTAAATTGTATCTGCTGAAATTCCTGTAATTTTAACGTTGGGATGAAAGCGCTCATTTTGTGGAAAATAAATAGTTTTGTGGATTTCTAAGAATGATAAAATCACAAGACACATTCTATATAAAAGGAGAAAAAAAGAGAATGCAACCAATCGACAAGTTTATTGTAAATTATTCCATGAATACCATTGATTTCCTGGATGTTAGCATCTACAAGAATATGCAAGGTAGATTGGAAACCAAGCTATACAGGAAACCCTGCTGGAGGAACAGTGTCTTACACAGATCCAGCATGCACCCCTCCCATATTTTATCTAACACAGTCAAGGGGCAATCTTTAAGGATATCTCATCTCTGTACGAATGATGATACAATGGATGAGATGATGAGTAACTTACATGAGGGTTTCCTCACTAGAGGTTTCCGGAGGGACAAGTAGAAAATATGTACTCTGAAGTGACCACTCAGAGAAGCAACAGAGGAGCTCCATACTTCTTAAGTGTGCATAGATATAACCATCCTAGACAATGCATCAATAAACCCAATGTATTGTTTACATTTTCAAGTAATATACAGCAATTTTGTGAATTTATTGGAACAAATAGACAATAAAGTGGGGCGGATTGCAGGTGAATGTCCAGGTTTTGTTTTTAGGAACAATATGAACATTGAGAGGCTATTATGTTATGGAACTAAATGTCCGACTTACTCATCCAGTGACTGGACATGTCTTCTCGCCTAGATTTATGGCTACATGCAGGAGTAAGAACTTAGTTTATTTACTTATTATTTATTTATTTATTTATATTTGTTGACCGGGAGTGTCCGACTGGACATAGGTCCATTTTCAGTGGAGGCCCAGGGAGAAAAGCTGCACAGTTAAAATAAACAGACAGTAGTTACATTGGATTACATATCGATTAACAATTTACATAGCAATTGCTTACAACATATTTACAGATGAAGAAATAGTACATCAGTAGACAACTAGAATCTTTATCTGTGAAGTACATAACAGACATTAACAAATGTTACAATAAGAAGTTCCTGCTGTATAATAAATACTAGGCTTATGAGTATCTGAGCTTGCTATAATCAAGGTAGTTAGTGGAGTGGAAAGAAAGGTAGTGGTTGGATGGGGTGGGTGATATTAGAGTGGGAGTTGCAAGGGCATAGCCAGCATGTTTTTAGGTGCGCTTTTAGTAAAGTTTTGAAGTGGGTGCATGATGTTATGGAGGTAATTGTGGGTGGGAGGGAGTTCCATAATTTGGCTATGGTGCAAGAGAATAGTGCTTCACCAGCAGAGTTATTGGCTTTAGTGATCTGCAAGTGATTTTTTTCCTGGATCTTAGTGGTCTGGTGGTGAGATAGGGTTGGAGTAGATTCTGGAGGGATGGGACATTTAGTGGATGGTTTAATAGTTTATGGGTGAGTGAGAGTTGACACCATTGAAGGAGGTGAGGGAGTTCAAGCCAGCCCAGTTCAGCAAGTGAGAGACAGTGGTGACTACGGTAGGATGCCCCTGTGGCGAATTTGGTGATTTTGTTGTAGCAGGTCTCTAGCTTGTTTAGATCTCATTGCCTTAGGTTGGTATATATTGGAGAGGCATAAAGTAGGGTGGAGATAAGGTGGGAATTTGCTATTGAAATCTTTGCGGCTTTGGTGAGAAGATGCTTATTTCTGTATAATGCTCCTAGTTTTTTGTGGACTTTTTTTATGGTTATGGATATGTGAATGTCAAATTTTAGTTTATTGTCTATTTCCACTCCTAGCAATTTGGTGTGTTCAGTTGGGTATATAGTGGTGTTGTCTTTTGCTGTGATGTTAAAGTGAGAGTTGTTTTGAGTATGTTTGGTGGGTTGGAAGATGAGTAGTTTAGTTTTGTTTGGGTTGAGTATTAATTAGGCATCAGATAACCAAGTTTCAACAGAGGAAAAGGGTTCCTGTGTGACTTTTGGCAGTTTGGGTAGGGACTGGGCTGAGCAGATGATGGTCGCGTCATCTGCATATTGTATGAGTGTGCCATGTTTGGTGGCAGAGGCTAGATTATTGTTGAAAACCGAAAAGAGTAGGGGTCCAAGGATGGATCCTTGGGGAACCCCTATGGAGACAGGTAGTTGGGGAGATTTGTCATTCTGCCATACAACAGATTGTTGGCGGTCAGACAGGGAACTATGAAACCAGTTGGTGACTGATTGTGAGGAGGATAGGTTATTGAGCACAGAGATAAGTTGTTTGTGTTGGACCATGTCAAATGCTTTAGATTGGTCTAGGAAAGTAGCAGAGGAGAGATAGCCATTGTTTTTATTCTGAAGGATAGTGTTAGTAAAGGAGAGAAAGGCAGTGGTGGTGCTATGGTTTGGTCGAAAACCATGCTGAATATTGGAAAGGAGGTTGTTAGTAAGGAGGTAGTCTGAGACCTGAGAGTGTATGTATCTCTCTAATATTTTGGAGAGTGGAGAGAGAATAGCTATGGGCGGTAATTGGTTAGTTCTGTGGAGAGCCCGCCTTTGTGGAGGGGAATTATATGTGATACTTTCCACAGTGTGGGAATGTAACTTTCTGACAGAGATCGGTTAATCAAGATGGATACTGGGTAGGCCAGAGCATCAGCTGCAATTTGTAGGTATTCACTTGGAGGGAGGTACAGGAGAAAAAGAGAAGGCAGTGGGGAGATTACTAGTTGAAGGTGTGGGTTGGGGGGGGTGGTTGTGTTGTTCAGCTAGTGATACTATGGTTTGTGTGAAGTGTGTGTTGAATGAGGTAGCAATATTTTCTGAGGAGTGAGGGATGTTAGGAGGAGAGGTACTGACTTTACCTGGGTGGAGGATGGAGTTTATGCAGAACCAGAATTGTTTGGGGCTGTGTTCGGAGGAGTCTAGGGCAGACTGGTAGTATTGGAATTTGTCCTGTTTTATTAGCTTTTTGACTGTATTGCATAGTTCTACGGATTTCTGTCTAGTTGAGGGGGTTTTGGTTTTGCACCAGTGCACCCAGGCTTTATCCCTGTTTTTCATTTCTGACTTAGTGGTTTTCTGTAGCCATTGGGAGGGTTGTGCTTTCATTCTGGAAAGTCTTATGGGGGCATGGTAATTAAGGATGCTCAGGAAGGTAGTATTAAAAAATTCAACTGCGTCATCAAGACTGAGGTACTTTAGAGGATGGCAGTTACATTCTTTGAAGGATGAGATGAATGTGAGTGGGTTAAAGTTTATTTTTTTACGTATTTGACGGTTGACAACAGGTTTAGCTTGGTATAGGTATTTAGCCAACTGCTATGCTTGTAAATGTTCTTACGTGGGAAAAACTACACGACAGTTAAGAGAACGTATTTTAGAACATCTAGGTAATATTCATAATAGGGTTCTTACGACTGCATTGGCTAGTCATGCAGCCTCAACAGGACATAATGTTTTTCATTTTAGGGTCTTACAACTAGCAGTACTTAGCAGCAGGAGAGGTAATGTTAATAATGAAGTGGAAATGCTTGAAGCTAAATGGATTATATCTCTACAGGCACATAGGCCTCCAGGCTTAAACTCTGGCATTCCTCTTAGACCAGCTTTAATTAAGAGGCAGTGATCTTTGTTAATTGTTTTATTAATGCTAATTATTGATTGGTTGCATTTGCTTTTTTTCTCCTTTTATGTAGAATGTGTCTTGTGATTTTATCATTCTTATTTTGGATCTGATGAAGTGGCAACTCCACTAAAGCACTAATCCTTAGAATAAAAACACCTTTTGGACTCTTTGGACTATTTATTTCTTGGCTGGCTGTGTTGGTGGACACACATTTGCATTTTTTTCTATTGACAACTTTAGTATGAGCAACCTTTAGTAGTTGCTATCCCTCAATTTTTGTTTTTCTAAGTATGACCAATTCACAGAGTCAACAGTTTATCCATATCTAAGCTTATTATGGATAACTCTTTTTTATTTTTTTTGCCATATCAGTCAAAGAAAATAGTCTTATTATATTATCTTGAACTTTCCTTTTAACTATAATCACAATCTGATCTTCATTTAATAAACCAATGAGCATTTGATTTAATCTTTTCATAGGTTCATAGGTGTTTACTAAGCTAATGACTGCAAGGGCCTTTTTAAGCCTAGCCATGCATTCCAAATCTCTGACAAGTTCTGAGACCCTTGATAAGTATAAACATGGGCCTGGGAGATGAACCATTTACAGGTTACCAGTGTCCATTAGTGACATAGGTGCCAAACCAGGGATGAATTTCCGGTTTCCCATCCAACTGTCCAAGTTGCACTTGAATCGGGTTAGGGAGGAACGCTGCTTCACATGGATGAAGAGCCTGTCCCAGAGACAGGGTAGTCTCTGGGATACATACCTATCTCTCCAGCAGGTCCTATTTATATCACAGGCAAGGTTTAAGTCTTCAGAATGGGTAATTCTGGTGTTGTTTGTTTTGCGGATATGCCCTGTATGCCTGGCATAGCCTCAAAAGCCTGTAGGAGACAGAACACAGGGATATGGCCTTGAGGCGGTCTGCATAGGACATCTGTGGACATTCCAGTTGTTGGATATGCCTGGTTAGGTACATACCAAAGGGGGCATTGTACTCAGTAATAGGTCTGATGAATGCTGAATACAGTGGAACAATGACTTTCTGGGACTTCCACACTTTTGTTTATAAGTTGTGCAACATAGAGTGATTTCCTCACCACTGTAGATACGTGATGGTCAAAGGCTAGATTACTATCTATGTGTGCCCCTAAGTCCCTGACTAGGGGTGTGTTGTCAATATGATGGTTACCAGGGATGGATGACTTCACAAAAGATGCTATTATCCATTTCTTGGCATTTCATTTTAGTGCATGGCTCTGACACCAGTTGTTTGTCTGTGCCAGCCCATCCTGGAGAACATTGGTGTCAGTATGAGATTCAATATCAGCTCCTAATTTGCAATCATCTGCAAATTTAGTCAGTCAGAGACCACTGACATCGGTCTTGACTTCTGAGAAGTAAATGCCAAAAAAGAGCAGTCCAAGTACTGATCCCTGAGGGACTCCACTTGTGACTGGCCTCTTTGAAAAGGTGGACTCCCTAATTCTAACTTCCTGAGTCCTGTCTGTGAGGCAGTTGGCTATCCACTGGGTGACATACAGGTTTGTATCTAACCTTTTGAGTTTGTCAACAATGTCCGAGTGGGGTATTGTGTCAAATGTCTTGGCCAGGTCAAGGTAGGCAGTGTGAATGATTTTGCCCTCGTCCATTGCTTTGGTGACCTTCTCAAAGAAGTCCACCAGGTTGAGTAGGCATGATCCGCCATTGACGAAACCAAACTGGGTTGGGTCCAGTGTCTGGAGGTTTACTATATCTCTATTGATCATCTCCATGATAATTCTTTCCATGGCTTTACATATAACACTAGTGAGATGTATGAGTCTGTAGATGGCCCACCTTTGTGCAGAGGGTTGACTGTTGCCTTTCTCCATTCATGAGGTACAAAGCCTGTTTGCAGGATATAGTTAAACAGAAATTCCAGAGGCCCTAAGAGGTCATGTTTCATGGAATTTAAAAGGCTTCCTCATATATTGTCTGGGCCCATTGATGCAGTGTTCTTCGTCTTAGAGAGAGTATTAAGGACCTGTTCCCTAGTGATAATAGGGGGAGTTATATTTGATGATATTTCCTGAGGAAAGGTTGAGAGGGAGAGAGGGGTAAATTTAGAGCTGAATTTATTAGCCAGGAGGTTTGCTATATCTTTTGGCTTGGTATAGGTGGCTCCATTTACAATGAGCTCTGCACACAGTTGTATATTGCCTTTGAGGTTGCAGACTTAGCTAAAGAATGTTTTGTGGTTGTCCTTGGCCTGGAAGGTCAAATTTAAGTCAAATTTCACTTTGGTAGACTGTATTTGTGCTCTGGGTTGTTTGCTTAGTTTGATGAGAGTGCTTTTATCCTGCTGGGTGCTGTACCTCCTAATTTTTCCCATGATTTTCTTCTACCTGTTATAAAGCCTACTGATTCTGTGATTCCACCACGGTGGCTTGTTTTTTGAGTTACTTCTGTACTTCTTCCTGGGGGTACAGCTGCCTCTATGCAGCTGTTAACATGAGTGTGCAGGGTTTCTGTGAACAGTTCTGCATAGGCAGTAGTGTTTTCAGGGTTCTCACTTAATAGCAGGAGGTTAGCCTTAGAGTAGTTCCTGAATATTCCAAGTTTAGCTGGGGGTCCAGGTTTTATTTTTATTTCAAAGGAGACCATTTTGTAGTTTAACCTTAACAGGGAAGGCATTACAGTAGGGGGTGTGCATCAGTCTCCCATATTAGTGAGGACCAGATCCAGGATGGTTGCACCCTTGGTTGGTGTACTGGGAGTTTGTGTTTACAAAATCCAGGAATTTCTGTGCATGTATGTTTGGTGTCGTACAGGATTCCCAGTTAATAGTGGAGTAATTAAAGTCACCCAATAATATGGTATTGGGTTGGATGGTTAGTGTTTCTAATAAGTTTAAATACATGGTATGGATTTTGTGGGTCATAGAGGGGGACCTATATCTTGCAAAGAGGTGGTATTGGATTTTACCTATGGTGATTTGATCATGGAGCAGCTCAAATGTATTGCCTTGAAGTATATTTATTTGTGAAGTAAATAGACACCTCCACCTTTAGTCCCTTCCTGTGAAGTAGCTGGCCTACGTAAATGTGTGGAAGCCATCATAACCTTACACTGTTGGTGTGCTCGCTGTGGCTTTAAATCATGTCTCAGTGACTGCACAGATGTCAGCATTGTCTATGGTAAAGACAGCTTCTAGGGAGTGGAGTTTTTTTGTTTTGTCTCCTAGCATTAAGTAGTAATACCTTTAGATGTTCTTGGTTTTGATTTGCTATGTCGGAAGTACTTTCAGTTTGGTATTGCCAAAAAAAGGCACTATGGGGGAAGACACTGTTTTAGCTAATATTCAAAAGCCTAGAGGGGAGAGGTGCAGACCATCCCTGGCAAAGCAGTATGGTCTGTTGACCATCTCCTTCCATGCTGACAAGTATTGCAAGCCCTTAGAATGACACCAGAAACTAAGCCAATTATTAAAAGCCAATAATCTTTTGTTCATATTGTGGCATCATCACTGGAGAAGGTAAAATGCTGCTCAATGCTAGGCTCATACCAGCCTGAAATACATATTCTGAGAGTTCCATGATGTCTCTTTTCATATACTCTATCCAATGGAATGCTGTAAAGCCTAATGCTGATTATAAAGTGCAGAATGATGATTCATGTTTCGATTGGGTTAGTTTATGTTCCTTACTTTCTCTTTTTTAGGTTGACAGTATTCATTCTGCCATTTTAACATCTGGTATGATGCACAGTGTTGCAATTGCTTATGAATTAACAGATGTGAGGATTTTTATATAGAAATAACATGACATAGTGCAAATGTTTTTTATATGCGTTTGTGACTCACTGACTGCTGCATCCAATATGAGATTTTATTATACAGGAAATTTGTTATGTGTTTGTTTTTATTGTGTTATTTTAACTTTTTTAGGTTGCTGTTTCTTTAAATGTTTGAGCTGCATTGTCAATTGGAAGTATCTTATTGGCTGGTCAATTCTTGAATTTTTATTTAAGTACTTTTTTGGATGTGTAATAGTTTTTAGAGTCTGACGTAGCGAACAGGGTTTGTGAAAGCACTTACTCATATAAAGAATAATAAGTTTTATTGGCCATCCTTTGGTGCAGCTTCTTTTTTTTATTATTAATTATACATAACACTTATTTATAAATTAACTATCATAGTGAAAATATGCTCAGACCATTCTTAATACTTGAAATATTTATATGACTTAAGAAACTTTGTTATGAGTAAATGATGTCTTTTTAAGGTATGTGTGCCTGTAATATAACCAGAATAACAATTGTGCTCTATACGTACAACATTGTATAACAAACTGATTACCTGCACTTATTACACTTTGTAAAAAGGTTATGAACCAGTACCTATGTTAAAATTTTGCCTATGAAAATTATGTACATTTCCCCCACATTCACTACAAAAAACTCATAACGGATTATAAATTCTCATCTAATCTCTTGCACAGACTAGAAGCTTGTGAAAACAGCCTGCATAGATTTTGGCTATTTACATTCATATTCATTATCTGATAAGACTGAATTCTAAAGCAGACTGCTAATGTTTGTATTTTATGTAGAAATATGTTATCTTAATGAAATTGTATGTGTTTTTCAACTTATATTATTCCACAATTCTCTAAATAAAACACATATCCAAGTCTTCTGACTAATAAAGTGGTGCTACAGCATTATCTGGTATGAACAAATGTTTCAACTAGGAGTAATACTTAAAAACTTCAAAATTACATAAAAAATCAGTGTACCAGGTACAGAGGGAATAAGACACTCAGCAGTAATGTTGAAAACATTTAACACAGATTTCCACTCAACTATTAAGTGTACATTTGTGTATTGTATTTGAGGTTTAATGTGAACACCTGTATTTGTCCCACATCAAATATGTACACTTTGTGCATCATTTTACTTGTTCCCCCCTTCAATAATTAAACAGATGTTCCAGGCATGTATAGCTAAAACAAGTCATTCAGAAGTCTAATACATTACTATTATATTAAATTGCACTACTTACATTTTACCTTTAATACGGGGAAATATCATTTTAAAAGCTACAGCATAAAAGTCAGTTTTAGCAATCTTTTTCTGTTTTCTGTAAGCTTCCTGCTTCTAAGGGGTTAAAGGTTACATTGCACTTCACCTCTGAGACAAGAACTGTTCAGGAAGGATTCGGAGTAAAACAGAAGCATACACAGAACCTCGAAGCAAGCGGAAAACATTCTTTAAATTCTTCTGAAGTAATTTGACAGGGAAATAGACTGAAAAGAAACTTTTTGAACACAGAAGGCTCATGGACACATTCTGCAAGTCACATTTTAAATGAAAGAAGTTTTTTTAACATCAAATAAGCAGGGGAAAGTTATACAATCTTAATAACATCACTAGAAAGAAAAAGGGAATAAAATCACATTACTGCACACATTTTAACTATATCCCCCACTGTCAGTAACACTACATGTAAATTCTGTGTTTAATATTAAAAATTAAAACAGCAAAGAGTTTTAACATTCCCTTCTACAAACATACATTCCCAAAAGTCAAACCAGCCCCAAACCAGAATCATTCTATTAATATTAGTCTATTACTAAATTATTGTTGAACAGGAAAGAGTGAGAGGACAGAAAAGAAAGAAAAGGAAACAAAATAAAAAATGAAAACTGTTTGAGTATGGTATGGTATTTTGGTTTAGATTCATAACAGTTTAGTTAAAATAAGCTTATTACTATATACTTTACTTTCTCTAGTGGAAAAACAGCAACATTACAGTAACAGGGAGACTAATACTTGTAAACTGAAATTAATGTAAGGAAAATAGAAAAGTATTACCTTTAGGTGATTTCATTTAAAAGATGTTTAAGAAACATCCTATTTTAAGACAAATAAAATATAAGCAATTATCAGATAGTTTACTTTGTCTCTGAGCTTTTTTTTTTGTTCTTTTTAACTGTCCAATCATTCCTTGTAACCTGTCTTTTTAAAGATGCAATCAGGTCCATATCATCAGTAGAATTAAGTAAATTATTTTTCCTGGACAAAGAAAACTTCATCATTTAAGGAATCAAATGTTTTTTTTTCCCCTGTGGCAAGAATAATCTTAGTTTTTTCAGGGTAAGTTTTATTAAAGCTTTCTTCATTGATTTTAACAGAGGAATACATACTTTTCTTTTCATAACCAAGAGAGAAAAATAGTCATTGTCAAATCTAATGAAATAATCACCAAGTTTTATAGGTGAAACAGACCAGACTGTTTTCAAAACTATATCCTTGTCTTGACTAGAAATACATTTGACTATTATAGATCTTGGATTTGAAAGTTTTTTTGCTTGGTGTCACTACAGTCAAAGATTTATGAGCCCTGTCTATGCCAAATAACAGGGCTTCAGGGAGGTTTAATGTTTTAGAGATCCAGGTGAATAAGAAGATAACCATGTTATCTCTTTCTATTTGCTCAGGGACTCCATAAATCCAGATGTTGTTCCTCCTTGCCCTATTGTCCAGTTCAACATTTTTTTTTCCAAAAATTTATGTTATGTTCTCTTTCTGTAAGTCTGCTGTCTATGTCAGTGATACAATCCTCCATAACAGATATCTGGAATTTCTGTTATTTCACTACTTTCTTGATTAATTCAATCTGCTTTGTACAATCTTCTTTTATTTTGTCAACTTTGGAGTGAGAGTGCAGTTTATCCTGTTTAAAGGATAGGTCTTCTGTACTACAAAGAACAAACTGTAACTCTTTCTTCACTGAACTTTCTTCTGAAACTACTTTAGAGTTGCTCATCTTCCTTTGGCAAATCTTTATCTTGAAGTTTTGATAGGAAAATATTTGAAATTATATTTAATTCTGTCAAAAAATGTACAGGAGAAGCAGAGCAAAATTCATGTGCTGCTAACTGCTTGCCATCTTGACCTCTCCCCTGTCTCTATTTCAGTTTTCATTACAGCAAAATAATTAAAGATATGAAAATAAGGGGAAAAAAGGAAGTTAATACTGGTAAGAAGGAACAATAAAAAAAAGATGAAAGTCAAATGAAAACAGGTGAGGTATATATTATGAGCATTAGAAATCAGTAAAATATGTGGGAAGAGGCTAGGAAACAGAGTAATGTCAGGATGCAATAGGGAGCGAAGAAATACTTGTTTTGTGAAAAAAATGTTGAATTTAATTGGATCTTGGCTACAAATGAGCTTATATTGTGAATTTCTTCTGGTTCAGTATTAATATAAGTACTGTTCTTAGCTGAAGCTAGGCAGTTTTTAATTTTTGAAAGGAAAGGTTTTGGTTTGATTTTATTCAGAGTTAAAGAGAAATGGAAGTCCAGGTTTAAACTTACATGTACTGAGTTTAGGGAATTTCCACAATTTAGAATTTAATGTGATTCGCAAACTCTGATATTGTGATTACTGTTGCCTTGTTTGGTTGTAACTAGTGATGGGATTAGTAATAGAGGGACATTAGGCTTGTCTGAGTTGTGAGAACAGAGGCCCGATTAACTACTATTTTTAACTGGAACTAAAGTCTAATTGTGATGTCTGTCAAAAAATCAATAACTAGCAAATGGAAATCAAAGTCCTTTTGCTACCATAGTAGCCATAATCTATCATATTCATATTACTTACGGTCTTAGAATCATCCAGTATATTAATTGCACATACTTTCCCCATTTTTTTCACTCTTGTATATGTTCCATTGTCTCAGATTCCCCACAAAAGTTACATACTCTCTCTTGAATCTTTTTTAGGGCATATGAGCTTTAACACATAATTTACATTTTGTCAATCTCCACATGAAATCTTTACATTTATAAATCTTTTTACTCCATATAAACCTTGTTTTAATTGCATTTCTTTTTTCATTTTCTAAATTTCTCAAGGTATAAATATAATGGTGGTCACTCATATTTGCATACAATTTTTTCTGTTCTTTTCTACATTTTGCATTTTCAATTTCCATAATATCATATTCTGACATTTTTAATAGGGTCTATGTTAAATCATCGAATGCTTAAAAAAGTGAATGATGATTTTTCAAACCCATGTAAGCAAAAGCTTACAATCTTGATTGCTTAGAACAGTGATTTTTTTCAAGGCGGAAAAAAAATCACTGTTCCTCAAAAAAAAAAAAAAAAAATTGTAAAACATTACTTAAAGTGAGGGTCTTCACCCCCACCCCCCGATGTGGGGGGGGCTATGCCTCCCACACCCCCCTACATAAATATACCAACTCCGAGATTGCACTACAGTCACAAAAATGGCAAAGTAACGGAAGCGTCCAAGCAATTTCTTTCCCAGGGAAAGAATTTGCTTATATGTCTTTTCAGTATTTTGCCTTTTCGTGCTTTCATGTTTGATCAAGATGCATTCGAAAGAATGCGTCTCCAATCATTTAATAGGAACCGTCTTTAATATCATCATTTACATTATTCTTCAATCTTTTCCACATCTTAATCCTTCCCAAACATCTTTATATTTGAATTTCATTATATCATTTATTATATTTGCATTTTCTTCTTTTAATCCTTTTAACATTCTATACATATTCAAAGTAGCTGCATGGACTATGGAATTGATTAATCCCGGCCCTCCTCCTTCTTCCGTGACATATAAAATTCCCCCCCTTACAAGATTTGGTCTTGATCCCCATACAAATGAAAATATAATCAACAACAATTCTTTCTCATACTTAGATGGGATCATATATATATGCTTGCCAAATCGTTTATTTTTCCTAAAAGAATAGAATTTATTAAGTATACTTTCTATATGATCTCCAAAATATACATATCTCTTTCAGTGTTTGTGTAAGTCTTTCCCATGGTAATTATTTCTTCATGTTTTATTCCAAATGTTATTCCAAAGATATCTATCTGTTCATCATTAAAGTGAATACCTTTTAATTCACCCCCAAATCCAATTCCTTTACTTTTGTCTTTATTAATACTGAAGCCAAGCATATTTAAATACTTTAAATTTATGATTCCTTGTTCCATCCATTTCTTAAAACTATATCATCTGTGCAAGTAAGAATAATTGAGACATATATTCCCTCTATCAACCAATGCCTTACCATTTTTAATTCTCTATTTATATAATTTACAATCACATTCATAACTAATGTAAATAATATACTACTTGCTGGACAATCCTGTGTTATCCCACACTCTATTCTTATTTATTCAATTAAACATCCATTTAATATTTTTTATATTATTATTCTCATATACTGATCTTATAACATTTATTATTTTATCACTTATAATCTCTTAATATACTCCATAATTCTTTGTATTGTATTCTAGCAAATGCTTTACTCATGTCTCCTATCATTACATTAGTTTCCACCTTTTTAGTTGTATCACCTATCACCTCTCTTAATACCCATATTAAAAATTGACTTCCTTTCCCTTTTTTCCAAAAATCATACACTCCATCAACCTATCCACACTTTTTTCTAATCTTCTCCCTATTATTATCATGAATATGTTATAAACGATAATGTTTAATACTAGTGGTCTCCAATTTCTAATATCCTCTTTCTTCCTTCCTTCCATATAAATTTCATGGCCCACAGATGTATTTCTTTTCTATCTTTACCTTTTTCTAATCATTCATTCAATACTTATACAAAATACATATTTTTCACCATTCACTCATATTATAATACATATGATATTCAATTCCAGCTATTCGTGTAGCTTTCTCCATATCCAAATATTTTAAAATTTCATCAAACTCTCCTATATTTATATTTTTCCATAATCTCATTGTCTTCTTTACTTAATTTATTTACTTTCCAAATTTTGTCTCTCTTTTATCTCACTTTCTTAAATGTACTTTTTCTATGCTGCTCTCTTACCTCAAAGATTTTCTTGTGCATTCACTAGTTCTCCTTTATTATTTTCCAGTTTTCTTATTATCCTATCATTCTCTCTCACTATTTAACTGAAATACGGAGCCACTTCTTTTTTCCTTTGTAGAAAGTAACTTTGTTTATATAACATTTTCTTAATCTTCTCTTGACTCATTTCATATATTTCTTTCTCCTTTCCCTAAAAGTTTATGTTATTTCATAATAACCTCTCTAAATACTATCTTGTTTAATAACTTACATTTTTTCTTTTCTTTCTTTCTATCAGTTGAAATTTCAAGAAACATTTTCTGTAATTTTCTTTAAAGCTTACTCACCAGTCAGTCCAGTTTTCATGGAATATTCTTATTTCTACATGATCTTTCCATAACTGATCAATTTTCCCTCTCCTTCATCCTGAATCTTTTTCATTCAAACTTTTTTATTTATCTAACCTTATATGTTTTTCCATTTCCTTTACTTCAACCCATATAGCTAAATGATCTGAAGAACCTGTTTTCTTTGTTCCTTCTTTTATAAACTATCAGATATTATAAAGTAATCAAGCTCTGTTTTAATCTCATCTCTTTTATAAGTTCAGTGCATATTACCCAATATATTACCCACAATCCCATCCACCAGTCCATAAACCTCTATCATCATATAATGTTTTTGTGTCCAAAACTTCCTTATATACAGTTTTTAAGCAGTCTTTCAATGGTTCTTTATCCATCTCAGTTCAGAATCATACAGAAATACTTTTTTGTCTCTCTATTAAAAGTCTGCACTACATAAGAGTTTCACTGACGAAAATCTTCTTTTACTCTCAAATTTCTCTAAGAAACATTCCATATATTGTCCCATCTCAAATAAAATATCACAGTAAGTCTCTGTATATTAAGATGACAAAAAGCTCATATCTTTTTGGAATATATTCTCAAAGCTACAATAACTGTGCTCCATACCTTATATCTTTCAAGTTCCTTTTCTTCTTTACTGCTAAGCCATACAACAAATTTCTGTTTTCATGATCTCCTTTTCTCCTTCTTCCTTTCTTACTTGCTTCTTGCCTTCTTTCACCATTTTTGCATATGTTTTTTTTCTTTTTGTAACTTCTCTCATCACCTCTCTTGAATTTTGTCCATAATATCACCCCAAGACACCACTGTTTCACTTTCTGGTTCACTCTGATTTATCATTCCCCTTAGATATACATCCTGCACCCCTCCTGATTGGAGGGCTATAAACCGCACACTCCTACCATGACACAGGCAACAAATCGTTTTGGAACATGTACTCAAAGTCCTGTGAAGGTTTGACTACCTTATTTGCACCACTCTTCTTCACATTGCAATTCTCCTGCTTCTTTAATAACACATGTCCACTCCTTCAATTCCATCCTCCTTAGACAAGCAATGCCTTTCAGATTCCGCTACCTTCTGCATGCTCTCCTCTTCCTTCTGATGCTCGCCATTACCATTATTTTCATGAGACACGAAGATTTAAGGTTCTGATGTCTGATTCAGTTATTTGTATAGTATAATTAGTATTATTGGTATTTTGTTTATGTATTATGTTTGATGAATTTGGGCAGCTGCAGTGGTGCAGCAGTTAGCGTTGCCACCTCACAACAAGAGGCTCTCCGGTTCGATCCTTGGCTGGGGTGCCTTCTGTGTGGAGTCTGCATGTCCACCCTGTGGTCACGTGGGTTTCCTCCAGGTGCTCTGGTTTCCTCCCACATCCAAAAGACATGCTGTAGGTGGATTGGATACTCTAAATTGGCCCTAGGTGTGAGTGTGTGAAAGTGTGTGTGCCTTCTGTGGAAGGTTGGGTGCTGGGCTGGCAACTTGACACTGTAAAACACCACTGCCAATCATGAGCAGACAGGTGATCTGCTGTGGCGACCCCTAACCGGGAAAAGCCAAAAGAAGAAGAAGATTATGTTTGATGAATTTATTCATTAGGCATGCTGCATTATACTGCTTTATGTGGTACTGTGGTTGCTTGTTTTTTTTTTAATCTGGCTTGATTAATATATAACAGTGTTAAAAAATATTGGAGGATTGTAATTTGTAAAAGTGTTTTTTTTCTATTTTGTATGATGATTCTTACCTTATTTCTGAAGGTTTTTAGGTATGTAGCAATGAAGTATTTTCTGTGCTTTGATCCTCCGATTCATCAATTGTTTGATGCCCATAGTCATCTAGGGAGCTAAACATGTTTATTTATTTATTGCTTTATTTGTGTATATATTTATTTATCCATTTACAAAAATGGATGCTCATGAGGTGAGGATATCAAAGAAGATTTGTATGAAGCAGTTAACCTCTTCATTGAAAGGTAGATATTGAAAGGGGACCAGTTAAAATGTTGGAGCAGAGACTTTAGATATAGGCATTTGAAAAGATTTTTGACTGAGTCTGATGATATCTTTATCTTATTATAAAAATATATAAGTAGGATGGTGATAACACAATGAGTCTGAGAGTATCTTTACCTAATGTAATGTTTGATGTTTGTTCTAATTATCTAGTCAAACATTCTATATCTGCCACCATTATTTTTTGGCTTTGTCCAGAAGAAGTTGAGAGGTATCTTGGTCTATTACTTGTAAAAGTTGTGGCTTTCAGGGAAATTGTTGTAGATTGTATTTACTAAATAATGACAGGCATGTGATTTTCCATACTTTATCTAATTTAGTATGTTCTGAAATGAATTGTGCAAAAAAAAGGTTTATGGTTAGCAGTAGAATTATGTATGCTAGAATAAATATTGTGTATCTTATCCCTGTTGTTATACAAGATAGAATGTTTTCTTATAAGTCAATATTTTTAATAGTTTGATTTAGAGGACTGCAGACAGATGACGGTACTCACTAAAGCTTTATTTTGACTGTAACTATAAACAGTTATGATTTATAAAATTTTGGAATTTTGAATTGTTCAAGGTATTCTTTTAGAGAAAAAAATAGTCGTGCCTCCTGCTCTTTTGGATGCTTTGCTTACTTGTGATAATATTGTAGTCTGAAGTGAGGGTAAGCTCCCCCTGCATTGTAGGTGTTAGCCAAATTCCAGTAATTGTGTACCTGTCAGGTTTAAATAATTAATTCCAGGTTTGTAATTTGGTTATTTTATAGCAAGTTCTTGCGATATTAATATGTCATATTTCTCTCTTTGGAAGAGGGGTTATTTAAGAATTTAGAGTTACTGTAAGTGAACCCTTGGTTTGGATGTTGGTGCTGTTTTGTCAAATCTAACTCTGTGACCCCAAGGACTTTCACACAGCAAGCTGGTCTGTTAATAACTGCTTTTTTTTACATTTTTGTTAGTTTACAGTTATTACTTCAGTTATGTCCATCCACTTTGGTCACTTATGACTTTGATCTTTCCTAGCATCATTGTCTACTTTAGTCAGTCCTGTCTTCACATTATTTTGTCAAAGTACCTTAATTTTAGTGTTACTGTCAGTTAGGATAGGTTTTCATTTTGTGGCTAAAGCATATGAACTTTAGTTTTACTATCAGGCCTTCCACTGAACAGTCTGGATTTAGTTTCTTAATTATTGATTGATTAGTTTATGAAGTCTATGGAATCTTTATTTTTTTTTCTTTGACAACATCACAGTTCAAAGCCTCGATTTTCTGGAAAATTGCCTTACTTAAGTCCAATGTTCAAAGCCATATGTTACTGTAGGGAAATAATAGTTTTGCCTGCAAGGATGTTTACTAAAAATGTGCTGTCTGCTCTTTAAAATAATTTCCAGATTTGTGATTGCTTTCATTCCAAAAAGCAAGTATATTTTAATTCCATGGCTGCAGTTTCCATCTGCTGAGATCTCTGATCTTTGGGTAAGGGAGAATTTATCTACAAATTAGAACATGTATAAATGTCGGACAGTATTGTTGCAGTAAGGACTCTCTCTTTTTTGCAAAGGTGGTTACTTATGGTTAAAGTTAAGTTGGGTTAAAGTTACTTTTTGATTTGATATGAATGAAGTGTATAATGTTGATAGGTGGACTTTTGCATGTGGCAGTGAAAATTCACCGCAGGAATCTCTCCAGTGGCTTTACTTGACAGAGGCACTGGGAACAAAGGTTGGGTGGCATGATGACAGGGTAATCATATGGGCTAGGCTTATAAAGGCTCCAGGTGGCATTAGCCTAGTACACACCTAAGTCTAATGGGGTATGTTAGCATGTTATTACTCCTTGTAGGCTTAATATGATTACTAATATTGCAATAAGTAGCATAATTTGTATATAGGAAGAATGTGATACCATGCAAAATAATGTTTTCATGGGTTTGTAGTTTTATTTATTATGCAAAAGTGGTGGCACAGTTAATATATACATGTGCAGGCCATTTGTTGTGGCAGGGGCTGGAACATGATGAGAATGTAGTAGGCCACTAATCAGTGCAGGTGGTCACTAGTCAGTCTGTGCATGCTCACCATGGGGACCAGAGGGGTCATGGCAATGACTGCAGGTCAAAAAACAAGTAAATGCTCAACTATATAAACGATACAAATTATAGCAGGACAGTATGTTAAGGCAGATGTCACTTGGTCTTGTGTGACTCAGGTATGAGTGCTAAACGCTGCACCCATGATAATTGTGCTGCTACACTTTAGTAGATGACTACCGTTCCAACATTATAAATAACTCTCATGAATGTGTTGGTTTGGTTTGGGCTATACAGAAGAAATTAAGACTATCAGTAGAACAGGACTGGGTCTCACAAAAAAAAAAAAAAGATAAAATTCATGATTCTTAGGAAAAGAAAGAGCAGTAAGATTTTGTGGTAAGTGTTCCTTAGCAACTCAGTGCAGTTCTGGAAACTAATCATAACATTTAGGTTCATAGGTTCATAGGTTCGTACTAGGCTATCTACCCTAGGGCATTTATAAGCCTAGCAAGAGTGTGTGTGGCTTTCACCACCCCTTAGGATGAGAATACTGTGCCCTTTTAGGGTTTAGTTTACTGTGCCTCTGTCTAGCAGTGACACAGAGATGTCCCCGATCTCCCATCCACCCGTCAAGATTTCTCTTGAATAGAGTCAGTGAGGGGCTCTGCCTAACATGGACTGGGATTCTGTTCCAGAGTGTAGGGAGCCTCTGGGTTATGAATCTGTCCCTCCAGCACGTCCTATTTATTTCTGTGTTGAGGTTTAAGTCTCTTGCTCTCGTAGCTCTGATGGATTTGGATTTACTGAGGTGGAGCATGTCCATTAATTCCGGATTGGACATGGCCTAGGCACAGATCACCTCTGACTGAATAGAGCTGGAGTTTTTTCAGTCGGGCAGTATATGACATATGTTTAAGACCCTTTATCCTCTTGGTGAGGAACTTTTGGGGTCTTTCCAGCTGCTGCAGGTGTCGGTTGAGATACATCCCAAATGGGGCATTGTACTCAATCATTGGCCTGATAAGAGAAGACACAATGACCTCTCTTGTTCTAGATGTGAAACCCTTCATGATAAGGTGGGCAATATAGAAGGTTTTCCTAACCACTTTGGCAATGTGAGTGTCAAATGAGAGGTTACTGTCAACCTGGGTCCCTAGGTCCCTGATTACCTCTTCAATGGATTACCACCTATGTGGTAATTTGTTTTTCCCAAAGGGTATGACTATACATTTTTGGCGTTCAGCTTAAGGCCATGGCTCTGGCACCAATTATCCGTTTCTATGAGGCCTCTCTGAAGGATGTTTGTGTCCGCTGGAGTATCAATTATGGCGCCCAGTTTGCAGTCATAACTTTGTCAGACACAATCCTCCTATGTTTGGCTGGAGCCCGGAAAAATAAATGCCGAACAAGAGGGGTCCCAGGACTGAGCCCTGTGGGACACCGACTGTCTTAGAGTCTGACATAGCTCCAGCAACTCTGACCCTGTGGATTCTGTCCTTGAGCCAGTTTGCAACCCATCTTGTGATATATGGGTTTACATTTAAGCTGGTGAGTTTGTCTATGATGCCGAGTGGGGTATTATGTCAAAGGCTTTTGCAAGATCAAGGTAGGCTGTGTGAACTGCCTTACCCTCATCAATGACCTTAGTGACTGTTTCAAAAGGCAGAATCTGCCCTTGACAAAGCCAAATTGGGTAGGATCCAATGTCTGTAGGTCCCCAATGTCTTTGTTTATGAGTTCCATAATGATCCTCTCCATAGCTTTGCAGATCAGGCAAGCACCGCCTTTGTGAAGTGGGACCACTGTTGAAACAGCAGCCTTATCGTGGGTTTAGGTCCACACCATCCGGTCCCATTGATGCTGTGTTTGCTTTCACCTGGGCATCTGAGATGTTAGGAAGGCTACACTCTGCCGGGATAGTTATTTCTCCTTTTGGGAGAAATTTGCACTGAACCTGTCTGCCAGAATGTTGGCAATGTCAGTGGGTTCAGTGTATTTTGTGTCATTTTGGACTAACTCTGAGCATATCTGGGAGTTTCCACCCAGGTTTCTAACATAGCTAAAGAAGGCCTTGTGATTGTCTTTTGTGTCTTTATTTTTCTCTCAAAGTTGGCCTTGGCTAGTACTGATCAGAGATGCCTTCCCTTTTAGGGATTTTGCTCTGTCATGTAGTAGCTTCCTCCTCCTGTTGTAGAGTTTGTTTATCCACCAGACGGGGAATGGGTCTTGGTTTTAATTGGGATTGCATGATCCATGCATTTTTGAAGGTGCCCATAGAAGGCATTTGCAAAGGATTCAGCAGTGTGGGTTGTGGTTTCTACTGGCCCAGGGGCCTTGAAAGATACCACTTCAGTCTTAAGAAGTGTGAAGTTGGCTTTTGAAGTTCTTCACTGTGGTCTTTATGTGGATTTCCAGTGAGATTAATTTATGGTCTGATCTTACCAAAGAGGGATATACTTCCGGTGTAGAGCATTTTGTCCCCATGTTTGTGATGATCAGGTCTAGTATATTGTCTCCTCTTGTGGGAATGGTGACTAGTTGTTCCATTGCATTTGAGTTTATGAATTCTAGGAACCTTTGGGCTAGGGTGTTTGTATTTATTACATATGCTCTGTTAGAATATAAAGCATAAAAATCCATATGTTAATCTTTACTTGCATTTGTCTGCTTCATTAGACCATAAAGTATACCCCACCATTTTCCCCCTTTCAAATTCTTACATTTTCATTGTAATTCTACAGTACATTTATCAAAATCTTTTTTACTGTAACTAGCTAGCACACCCTTGACTTAGTTTACATGTAATATTATTTTGTAGTCACATAGTCTATTTTTTTCTTTATATGTTCTCAAAATGTCCCAAATCCATTTTTAATTTAAACTGTTCTGAGTGATATATGTTATACTAACTTACATGTATAATGTGTTATAAATTAACCTATCACTTATTTTTTATTGTATTACACATATTAGTAACAGTTTGTCAAGACAAGCAAGTGCAATTTAAAGGCATTTCATAAAAAGGTACCCATCTGATTTGTGCCTCACTTCTCAAATTATTTGATATTTATAAATTTACTGAAGTCAGAATTATTCAAAAGACACTTATTAAGCTTTCAGCATATGAAGCTCTCAATTAACCAGTTTAATCACTACTATTGTTGCAGCATAACCCAGCCAAGAGCAGCACTCAGTAAATGCTTCCCCATCTTCACTAAAATAACCGCTAAATAACAGGAAATGTTTTGAAAGACTTTAATTTTGTTTTGTTGTGTGTATGTGCCACAGTTAAAAGTTCACCAGAATTTGATAAAGACATTCTGTTGTTAGATTTTGAAGCACTTTTTTTCAGTATCCTTTGCATAATTAGCTGATTTGTTTATACTAGAATTACCATATCTTATAATCAAAATAGCACTCTAGTCAGCAATCAAACATTGCATTAGGCAGCCATCAGACTCTAAACATTAAGCAACACATGACTCCTTGTATAGTGTTTACAGAGCTTTTGTATTCAATATCCAGCATTATACAATGACTGTTAATTAGTATTCAAAAACAAGCATGCTGATTGGACAGCCCAAACAGTGTGCCCATTATAAATCAAGCATGTACCAATAGGTAAAAGTCTGGCCACTGAAGTACTATTGAGAGGCCAGACTTCTTAGTGGCATATTCTGAGGTACAGAGCAAAATACACTAAAAATCAGTTACGTTCTGCAAAACTAACAATCAGAAATGTACCTGATTTTCCTTGCATTTCTGCACTGTTCCTTGGAAAAAACAAATCTCAGCAGGAAAAAGATATACAGCAAACAGCAATGGAGAAACTGTGCAGTATATCAGTAAACAAGGAATAAAGCAGAGGAGCTCTACAGCTGAATTATACAAACACATTATTTAAGAAAGGTAAGCAAATTTCTTTATTAGATAATGTCATTGTATAATAGTAATAATCCAATCGTGGGTGTTGGTATATCAGCATTTACTGATGGTCGGCTTTGTTTGATGGTGTGGGCTATGCCCATTTGTGTGGATCATTGCTTAATTACCATACTACAGTATACACAATTACAAGTCATTACACACTTATTAAACAAGTGCTTTTATTAATTTAAAATTAATGAACATGTAATTGTTCAGTGCTTCTCTTTTTATCAAAATACCAAGTTTCTTCTCCATCCTCCTACCAGTCTCAAGCCCTTGTTGTGAGTCCACTGTTATGGCCAGTCATTATATCATTTAATCTCTTTCAGCATGCTGAGTGCTTTCACAGCTAACTCGTGAGATTACCACCTGCCATTCCCTAGCCTGTCATTTCACCACAACCTCCCTGGTCCTGCTTGCTGCTACTATTAATGTCTGCTGTGATAAGTACTTGGTAACCACTTGAATTTAACACCTCCTCCCAACTATCATCAGTATGCATGGTTTCTGTTAAAACTGAGAGGGATGGGGAAAATGAATGATTTTGTAACATAGCATATGCCTCGATAATGAAATCTGGCACACCTTCCTGTTTAAACGTGTGTTTTCAAAAAAGGTTCAGATTTTTTTATGGGCATTGAGAATTACAGACAAGGAATTGTGTAAATAAATGATTTTGAAGATGAACAGATCACCTGCCTGACATGCAAATATTTGCATTTATATAGTGGTATCAGTATCCCTCTGGACCTTATATATGTTGTCCTTGGGATTTATCTATACATTTTCGTCACTTTAGGAGGCCCTGTTCTCACACTGGCTTTGCTGCTATACACCTGCATTTGTGACCATGTTCTTCTCCAGTTAACCATCCAAGTCACCACATCTTTGAAATAGTTGCTCATGGATTGGTACTGACCAGCTCAGTATTATCTTACACGTTCTGGTACTAAACCTGAACTGGCACATATTTAATAACCCCACTAACTTTGTGTTTCTTCTGAAGCTGGCTTTACCATCCTTAACCCTTACCTCTACTTCACTATCACCAACAAAGATGGTAACCCTGTTTTCCAGCATTTATTGAGTCAGATAAACATGATCTCTAAAACTGGACATATGGCTGGCTCTCTTGGTACTTCAGTAGTCACCACCTTCTACTCCAGACGAATCCTCTATTTTCTTCCCTATAACAACCTCTCAACCCACCTGAACATTTTCCTACCTACTCTAAGCAATCTCAGTTAATCTTTATGTGGAAATGTAAGATGACATGCTAAAGTTCAGAGGTGACATCAGACAGAAGCTATCTATAAAGATGTGCTGTTACCCAGCCCCAGGAAATCATGGTGTTAGTTTGGCATTGTATATTCAACATTGTCTCAGTTTTGGCTGTAAACCTGAGCTGTTCCTGATAATGGACCTCGCTCCCCAGTAAGAACAGGCAAAACATTTCTCAAAGGATTTTCTCAATGATTTTATGTGCAATAGATGCTGAACAAATTGCTTGGTTGTTTCCCAAGTCCTTTCATAGTTTCGGTGTGTTATTATGTTAACTATTTTCCAGGCTTCTGGTACTCAGCCTTTCCCTAAGGATGCTATGCAGCTATGTTACTGAAGGAATAAGACCTCATTTAGTCCACTAACTAGTCTTGGGGTTGGGGTTATCTTGTCTTGGCACCCCATCCTATATTACCTCAGGATACTTGTTTCCTCCTCAATCTAACTTACGTCAGTGTTACAACCCCTATAGTCATCCCTCTCTTCACAAACACTGGTTCCTTGCATTCACTGCCTTCATTCTCTCTGTGAATATAAAGAAGAAGTCATCATTCAGGCTGTTAGAATGACATTTCACTACTTTCATATCTTCTTTATCCTTTAATGGTTTGATTATTTACAAGGCCTGTATATTTCATAGGTTCATAGGTAGGTACTAGGCTATCTGCCCGAGGGCATTTATAAGCCTAGCCAGAGTGTGTTGGCTTTCCAGCCAGAGTGTGTTGGCTTTCGCCACCCCATTGATTAATTAACTGATCCTCTGTCAAGTAGAGCAAATGAAGTGATCCCAGGGGTGTATTTTCTATACACTCGTCAAGGTTTCCCTTGAAGAGTGTTAGTGAGAGGCTCTGCCTGATATAATTTGTAATTTTGTTCCAAAGCATGGGTAGTCTCTGTGACAGGACTCTATCCCTCCAGTATGTTCTATTTATTGTTGTGTATGTCCATCAATTCTGAGTTGGACATGGCTTTGTAAGTCAGGCAGAGATCACCTCTGAGTAAGTGATATGCCACTGAGTACAGCTGGAGATTTTTCAGTCAGGCTGCATAGGGCATATGTTTGAGACCAGTAATCCTCTTGGTGAGCTACTTTTCTGGTCTTTCCAGCTGTTGGAAGTGTCTTGTGAGGTACATCCCAAATGGGGTATTGTACTCTATGATGAGTCTAATGAGTGATGAGTAGAGGGGCACTATAACCTCTTTATTTCTAGATGCAAACCCTTTAGTAATTAGATGGGCCACATAGAAGGATTTCCTAACTACTTTGGCAATATGATTGTCAAAGGAGAGATTACTATCTACCTGGGTCCCCAGATCTCTTATTATCTCTTCTGTATAAAGGGGGCTGCCACCTATGTGGTAATTCGTGGGTGTTTTGTTTTCCCCAAAATGGAATGACTAGCAGTTAGCTTGAGGCCATGACTTTGACACCAGGTGTCCATCTCAGTAAGACCCTTTTGGAGGATGTCCGTGTCAGCCGGAGAGTCAATTATGGCTCCCAGTTTTCAGTCATTGGTGAACTTGGTTAGCCATAGTCCTACTATGGTTTGCTGTACTTCTGAGAAGTATATGCCAAACAGTAGGGGTCCCAGGACTGAGCCTTGCGGGACACCACTTGTGACTGGTTTAGAGTCGGACCTGGAGCCTGCTATTCTTACCGTGTGAGTTCTGTCTGTAAGCCATTTGGCAACCCATCTCGTGACGTAGGGGTTTACGTTTAGGCTGGTGTGTTTTTCTGTAATACCCAAGTGGGGAATGGTGTCAAAAGCCTTGGCGAGGTCAAGGTAGTCTGTGTGAACCACCTTTCCCTCGTCTATGGCTTTGGTGACTGTCTAAAAGAAGTCAACCAGGTTTAGTAGGCATGATCTGCCCTTAACAAAGCCAAACTGGGTTGGGTCAAGTGTTTGGAGGTTCCCAATGTCTTTGTTAATGAGTTCCATGATGATGCACTCCATAGCCTTGCAGACCATGCTAGTCAGGCTTATGGGGCGATAGTTACCAGGGTCAGTTGTGGCCCTTCCTTTGTGGAGAGGAATAATCATTGTTGTGCACCATTCTACAGACACATAGCCTGTGGAGAGGTTGAGGATGAACAGCGTGTTTAGGTAGGGGGTTAGTTCGTTCTGTAGTTCGTGCAAGATGCAGCGTGGGACACCATCTGGTCCCATTGACGCTGTGTTTTTGGCTTTTGAAAGGGCTGTTTTCACCTGTGTGTCTGTGACTTTTGGGACACTACACTTTTCCGGTATTGTTGTGGGCCCTTTTGGATGTGAAAGGGGGGTGAAGTTTGCACTGAATCTATCTGCCAGGATGTTGGCAATATAAGTAGGTCCAGTATATTTTGTGCTATTTTGCACTAGTTCAGTGCATATCTGTGAGTTGCCACTTAGATTCTTAACATAGCTAAAGAAGGCTTTGTGGTTATCTTTTGAATCCTTGGCTATTTTTCTTTTGAAGTTAACCTTGAATGATTTCATGAGAGACCTCAGTTTCTTACTGATACTGATCAGGGATGTCTTTCCATCTTGGGATTTGCTTTTTTTCCTGAACTCCTTTCCTCCTTCTATTGTATAGCCTGTTTATTGCAGGGGTCCACCAAACTGGTTTCCTTCTCTTAGAGAAGTCTTGGTTTTGCTAGGTATGGCATGATCCATGCATCCTTGTAGATGCTCATAGAGTGCATTTGTAAATGTTTCTGCATCTTGGGCAGCGTTATCCTTTAGCATGGGGGCTGTGAAACTTACCACCTCTGTCTTAAGTAAGGTGAAGTTTGCTTTAGAAAAGTTTTTTACTGTGGTTTCCTTAGTTGGGGGTGGTGGTGGGGTGTGGACATCCAGAGTGATTAGTTTATGGTCTGATCTAACCAGTGATGGGTTGACCTCCGGTGTGGAACACCTGTCACCCATGTTGGTGATGACCAGGTCCAATATGTTTTCACCTCTGGTAGGGGAGTTTACCAGCTGATCCAGGGCATTTGAGTTGATGAATTCCAGGAAGTGCTAGGCCTGGGAATTTGTACTCCAGTAGTTTTCCCAGTGAATGGTAGGGTAATTGAAATTGCCCAATATCAGGGTATTTGGTAGGACCTTCATGCTTTCCAGTGTCTCCAGAAAGGTGCAGTGGTGGTCCTGGGTCATGGAGGGTGATCTGTAGCAGGCCACAATTTGCATTGCAGATTTGCCTGAAGTTAGTTGCTCATGGATGATCTCAGAGGTATCATGCTACGCCACTAACCTGGAGGTGTAGGTATCCCTGATGAATATGGATACACCCCTCCTTTTGTGTTTCAGTACATGTTCTGTCGCTGAAACCTGTGGTATGAGTTATAGCCAGGTAGTGCTGGGGTGCTCTCTGGAGCCTTGAACCAGGTTTCAGTTACTACACAGATGTCGATGTTCTCCATACTACAGAGTGCTTCGAGCGCATGCATTTTGAGATTTAAACTCCTGGCGCTGAGTAGCATAACCCTCAGTTTTTTGTTAATTGTGCTGTCTACGGAGGTGGGTTTGACTTTTGAGCCTTGCCTAAAAAGGCACTATGGGGGCAGCAAGAGCCTTAGCCAGTATTCGAAAGCCTAGGTGTGACAGGTGCGAGCCGTCTCTTGCGAAGCAATGCGGCTTGTTGTGCATGTCGTCCCAGGCTGACAGACACTGGATCCCCTTTGAATGACACCAGAAGCTTAGCTAATTGTTGAAATTTATCATTTTTTCTTTATACTGAGGTATCATTCTTGGTGAGGGCAGGATGCTACTCAGGGTCAGGGTCATACCAGCCTGGGCTACATGATCAGAGAGTTCTTCTATGTCTCTTTTCATGTAGTCCAGGGAGGTAAGTCTCAGGTCATTCACAGCAACATGAACAATGACAGAGTCATATTTGGACTTGTTCTGGAGTGACCTGAGTGCTTGTGTTATGTGGTGGATTCTGGCTCCCAACAGGCAGCTAACAGTAACCTTCTGCTTGTCCAGCCTAGTGAGTGGGACGTCAGTGTGCCTGACTATAGAGTCACCTATTACTAGTGTGTTAGGTATGTTATTTTGCCTTAAGGGCTGTGATTGTGCTGCACCCTGTTTTTTTGTTTTATGTGTTGTCTGGTTTGTGAGGGGAAGTGCAGGTTGTTTGGGTGTCTGCTTTTGGAGTTCTCTGATGCTTTTGCAGGTTTTTATTTAGAGCCACTGAGTATGATTTTGTGTATTTATGTGTATTTTTAGCTGTGATGTTTTAGTAGGTCTTTGTGCGGCTGGAGTTGTGGTACAAGTGTTAACCTTTTCCTCTTGACTGTCTGTTTCAGTCTTGGGTAGAGTCAGCTTAGCTTCCAGTTTGGCTGCATAATTGCATCTCTTGCAAATGTTAGTGTCTGTGTACATGAGGCAATTGTAACATTGCCTCAGGTACTCAGATTCACCAGCTGGACTGGAGAGTGCACCTGAAGTTGCTCTTTGGTCATGCCTGAATAGTAGGGTGAGCTGCTTAGTCGCTTGGTTGGTCAGGGGTGAATAATGAGCCTTGCCCTGCTGGGCAATCAGTGTCAGGGTATATTAGTGCTTGCTATTAGGTCTGAGCAAGTGCTGGGCTGTAAGATGCTTTTTGAGTGCTTAGGATGAGAGTTAGACTAGTTTCAAGGGAAAAACTGAAGAGGAGACTTAGTGGAGCCAGGAATAATTTAACCATAGCTAACTGGTACTGCCTGGTGTGCAAAACCATGCAAACACGGTTTTTATAGTAGGGAAATGAAAGAGATTGAAATTATCCCAAAATGGCCAATAAACTACTAACTTCTGGGCTGGAACCATTTCTCCAGGGACAGATAGGTTGCTCAAAGCTCCCCTCTCTCACAGGTGAACAGAGAAGCTTCATTCTATCCAAGTAAGGTATGAGCAACTCAGAAACTAGTATCATAGCCCTGATTTCAGCACTAGCCTGAAAACTGGATTATACTAGCTTAGAAAGGCAGGAAACAAGGAATTGTTTTGTTTTTTTTTTTTTTTTGAAAAGATAAGGCAAAAACAGTAAAAAATACATTTAAAACAGCTTTAAACGACTACAAACGATCAGAAAAGGCGATCCCACTTTAGTGTGTAGCCTACAACAGTTAAACAAATTATTTTAACTAAAAACAACTTTTTAAAAGTGCAGGCAAATAAGTACAAGATGTGAAAAAAGCAAGCTTTTAAATCACAATAAACGCTGGAAAATCTGTGTTTAGGCAGAAAACATTTAAGTAGAGCAAGAAAGTACAGAAAACTGATACTTAATCACTCCAAAGTCTCTCTCCTAAGCTAGAAGGCTTGTATCAGTTTAAAGCTTTCTAGTGCTGCCCAGTAGGTTAGTTACAGGAAAGATGGAAAACAAGCGCAGATGTGGTCATTTAAACCAGAAAGTTGAAAGAGACGTTCTTTTTTATAATTTCTTCTCTTTCTTTGTGTTTGCACTGCAAACCTACCCATTTGCCAAATTTGATCACTTCATTTCTTGCAAAACCCAGATTTATTCTGTGCGATACAACATTTTTATTTCATGTTGTTGCAGAGCAGGTGACATCCATTTGTGGAACTTCCTTTAACCTACATCTTGTCTGATGGTACATGCTTGTGTACAAAGCAAGAAAGGGTTATAGAGAAATATGGTAAAGTATCATTAAAGGAGGGCAGAACTTGAAGGAGTGAACACTCTATCTAAAGAAGTGATTCTAGAAAGCATTTAGTTACTAAGAAAACAAAATTAACTATAAATTGGAGCATAAAAATGATAAACGGTAAAACACAGTTTATTCTCTCACATTTGTTTAATGATGATGATGTCAACAGACACAATACCATCAGTGTTTATATATTTATGTATTGTATATGCATGCTTATAAAATATCTAGTTTACAGATAATATGTAGATAGAGATTTACATACATACAAACACACACCCAGCCTAATAGCACAGAGGTTAAGGTGCAGGTTTACCAACCTAGGTTTGAAACCTGGCTGTGGCAGAAATGGGCCCCAGCAGTACCTACATGGAAAAAAAGCCTGGCATTCTACTTCTGTAATATGCCACAAAAACCCTGTGGGGCCTTCTGGTATACCCACCATTAGTCAATTTCAACTCTGGGGCAATTACTTGTTAACTTATATAGTGATGTAAAGATATATTTATATAATTTGCCTTCAATTAGTCAACTAGAATGAAAGTTGACACATGGGAAGGTAAACTACTCTACTCTGAATACAGAAATGTCAACTTCCAAGTACCCATGTACCGAGGTTACAAATATTATTAAAAAAAAAGAAAATAAATGACACCCCCTGTATGGGGAGCTGTGCCTCCACCCCCTGCTAGTTATATGTATCAACTGTGAGATTATAGAATCCCCTTGGAAAGGGAATATTCTCCTGGGGATTGTTGATCTCGGGCACATGTTGACTATCTGTAACGTTGAGCAAATGCAGTCAATTAAACAGATGCTGACCAAACCAACACAATGCATATCTATATATATATATATATATATATATATATATATATATATATATATATATATATATATATATATATATATATATATATAGATATATATATATATATATATATATATATATATATCTAAATGCATACTATCAAAGTATCAAAGTAATGAAACAGACCTATCATCGATCATAAGGTAAGGGTAAAGGTGCAAAAATGCGATCAAAATTCCTGTAGACTCCAAAATGTTGACACGTAACTTGCATTTGCGGTTTTGAGCATTGCTTATTTGAATTCGATCACACTACAGTGAGGATCAGTTCAATTTCCCTTTTCCTCCCTGTAGTGCAATCTCAGAGTTAGACTATATAATTAGCAGGGGTGTGGGGACGTGCAAGTCGGCTTGCTGTCCTGCAAAACAGTATAAATGGGTATGCCTTTTCAACAGTGCTTTTGTCAGGTAGGGAGAGGTACAGAAAATGACAAATGTCGATTCTTGACTTCTGAACAAGTCAGCTTGACAGTTTCCACTGTTCTGGTTCAAGGATGTGAACATTCGTGGTTAGGGCTTTCATTATTTTGATAATAAACCATATATATATGTATGTATGCATTTGTCACACACCTGTGTATAAACTGCCAAAATGACTTTCGATATTTCATTTATTTATTTTTATAAACTTGTTAAGCTGGTTTATAGGGGTAACCCAGGGCCACTGCCTGCTTAAGTGTCTTACTCAGTGTCACAAATTAGGCAATTGCAGGTGAAATGAAACAAAAGAAAGTACCCTGCACTACATGAAACAACATTAACAGCTTTGAGCCATAATCCTCTGCACTAACTGCTAGACATATTCATGACCTAGAGTGAAAATAACTGCACTATTGTAGATTCCCAGACATGCAGTCTTGTTTGCTCAACCATGAATCAGGTCACAGAAGATGCAGCTTTTAATCCTGATTAGTTAAACCATCAGAAATATCAGCTGACTCCCTGCTGTAAACATGAAAGTCATTGCTTGTATCACTCTGCCGGTGTACAGAAGATCCATTTTGGTGGCAGATCACTGCGAAGAACAGCTGCCCTCTTCCATGGCGTTCCCAAAATAGTGGAGCTTGCATGAGGCAGTGATGAGGGCCACTTTGTGGAAGAAAGATACCAAGCTTCAGAACCTGAGGTATTAATGAGAAATGACATCTGTTCTTGCACTTCTTTCTGTGGCATTGTTCCAGACTGGTAAATAGCACAGGCACAAAACAATATGATCCCACAGCATGCAGCTCAGGTTACCATCGGGCACTGAGACTGATTTTATACATCTGTATGTTAGTCTATGTATTTCACTGCCTTTGTTGTAGTTAGAAATTAACTGTAGGTGGTGACACAGCATTGCCCCTCTTGTAAGGGCTATCCTGTCTGACTGCCGGGGTTGGGGTGGAGGGTCAGGTCATAAAGGAGTGTGTTATAAACTACCATTATGTTTTTGGCATGACGGAGGAGTTGTGTAATACACATTCTAGCCATTACTAATACATCTGCTGCTGAAGAAAGAAACTTAGCAGACATGCCATGGTTTACTGGCATGCAACTACAATTTATATCTTCACCTTAAAATTTCAGTGACTCTTAGGCATGTGTTTTCATTTTACACATTGTTATGCAGGCCAGAGAAGACTTATGCAATTCTTTTCTCGTATAATTTGCCTGCTTACCTGCAAACCTTCTTTTGCAATCAGAAGCATTCTAAAAATTGACATTTAACTAAAATCAGCAAAACTCTTTCAGCACTGCTAACTCTGTGGTTGTACAGTGAGGGATACATCTTGGACTGCACCTAGATGACTCAAGTCTGAACAGTTGTTTGGGTACTGGAAGAACTATCACGGGAGGGCAAGATTGACTGAGTATCACCCATCCTTGGGAGAGAGGACTGAACAGACATGTTAGTCAAATTAAAGCATGAATTGTAAGTCATATATTTTGTGACAACAGGTGTAGAATCCAGTTTGAATATGTGTTTTGACCATACATTTAGATGGATGGATGCTAGGTCCCTGTTCCTGATTCCATAATGTTAATAGTCCCTGACTCCAACTGGTTTACTTAAGATGTGACTGGGAGTTCACAGTTTGTACACTACCTGTGCTGCTGGATGTTGACAGACATGGTATATGTAAAGAGAGTGTGAGAGTGAAACGTTCCACATGGGGAGTGAAGGAGGCATTTCCCTTTAACAAAAACATTACTGTCATGTTGTATGGTATTGTACTTACAGCACCTTTGCTGTTAATCGTTTGTGATCGACTAGTTGGAGTGTTGAATGGGCAAGTATCAGCGATTACTAAGGGAACCACAAAACCTCTATTCCACATACTGAGAGGAAGGAGGCAAACTGATTCTTAGTTTAGGCTCTGATCTTTCAGACACTGATTTAAGATAATTTGTTCATTCAAGAATCAAGATTTTCATCAAATTACAGGTGCAGTCATAAGCATACTTCTCAATATCATAGGGAAAGAAATCTGGACAAAACATAAACTAATGGGGGGACAAAGGCCCAAAAAAATAGGGACAGATTTTAGATATTGGTCTTATAAAGTTAAACGTTGACAGAATTAGAGGATTTGTGCTGACATACATTTTCTGAAAGATATTAAGACTGAAACTGATTTCAGTCCTCAGTGACTTTGCCTGAAAACAGACCAAAAATCTGGACAGTTAAGACATATGATCATAGGAACTGCTAGAACCCCCAGCTATGTAAATTTTTTTTGGGACAATGGGAAATTCAGTGAGATGTACATTTATCTTATATTTGTTTATCTATGTACATAGAATGAAAGTTTTGTGCATATAACCTACTGAAATATTAGATCAGAGAGATGGATAAGAGTGAATGGAGAGAGTCTAGTCCTAGGATGAACTACCTGTCAGTGGATTATATGTCCTGCTGAAGTAGTGCATGTTTTGGAGTTTAGCATAACTCCTTTTTTACATTTAGTTTCTTCTTTGCCAGTAACTGATCAGGCTTGAAAGACAGTGAACCTTATCCTATATACTTGAATGAAAGGTTAGTCTCCTGTCAATAACACACATTTATTTTTTCGTAGGTCTGCATTGGACCAGGAAGCAGTACATTATAAATGCAAGAATCAAGCACAGAATTATTGTAGGTGCAAATCAAATGCTTAAACTCCTTTAAATCCATTTCCCTGCTTGAAACTTCCTTATCACATTAACATAGGAAATGACTGCCAGTCCATTCTGTATTACGTCAGCAACGATTCCAAGTGTGTCCGTTTCTTTTTTTCCCCAAGTCATGCTACCACGTGGATAACTTATATAAGTAGGGAGATACAGGCCACCGTGGGTGGGTGAGGGGGCACACAAGGACTTGATCTCCTGCCAACATGCTTTTGCTAGGTTTAATAAAGATGAAGCTATGATGTTTATTTTGCCCAGATGAAGTTTCAGTAAAATAAGTCTCAAATCAAAGGAAGCCATGTTGCTTTTATTCTTCTTCTTCTTAAAGCTCATTACCTGTGTTTTCCTTTTTATTTAATGATGCATCTAACCTTCAGAAAGGATGCAGCTGGCTCTCTATACTACTTTTCAAGTATCTGTGCCTTTCTTGTGCCTGATGGCCTATAATTGCATTGCTTCTTGGCCTCTCAAACCTCCTCGCTAGTGCAGATTCAATTTCTCTACTAATAGCCTTCTCTATCTGCAACATTTATTGTGCATTGATGTTGTTGTGCTACTGCCACAGTGATTTCTGCATATCTTGCAAAACAAAATATACATCTGATTATTTTTGCCGGGAATCCTTCTATGTAAAATGTGTTTCGGTGATGTCTTCATTTATACTTTATATACCATTTATAGAGAAAACTTCAGTTTATCACCAGCCATGCCCATTAAATCACAGTAATAAAAATAATTAAAAAAATAATGTTTTCATTAGCACTGCACATATCAACAAAAGACAGTTGGAACTGTTAATGGAAGGCAGGGGAAGATGAAGAAGTGTTTAAGCAGAATGCTGACATTGTATCCACCGTACTCCACCCATATAAGACCACTAATTGAGTACAATGTTCCCTTCTGTATGTATCTCACCAGACACCTGCAGCAACTGGAGAGACCGCAGTGCTTTCTAACCTATAGGATCCAGGGCCTAAATAACGTGACTTACATGTAAAGATTGAAAGCCCTGTTACTGTACTCTGTATCATTCAGGCTGCCGAGAGCTGACATGTGCCTGGCCTATAGAGCAGTCTCTGACTCTGCCCTAATGGAAATTCTGCACATCCATAAATCAAATGCGACAAGAGTCACTCACTCCAGGGATCTCAACTTAACCTGTGACATTAACAAAACATGTTGAAAAGTCAGATGGAATAAACTCCAAATTTATGTTAAGCAGAGCTCCTCAATGTTTAAGTGCAACCTTGACAACTGGATGGGTGACCGTAAATTCATGCCGGGGTAGCACCTATGCCCCTCATGAGCTGGGGTAGTCAGTGCTGATCATAGAATCGCTGTGCTAACAATGACCATCTAACTATGGTCACTTAGGTTACACTTTTTTTTTTTTTACATGGCTAAGATTGTAAAGGCTTTAGAGCCATTAGCCTAGTAAACTCCTATGAAACTCTTTATGTAACTACTAAAAACAGCACTAACAGCATTACCTCATATAACAGTTTTGTTTTCTGCTCTGCAGAAAGAACATTAATCCTATATTATAAACCTCTCTCTCTCTCTCTCTCTATATATATATATATATATATATATATATATATATATGGGTCCCTATCAAATGATAGAAAGCTCATTTGATAGAAACTCATTTCAGTGACACCATAAGATAGAAAGCTCAAAAAACTGAAAACTCATTTGACTGAAACTCAAGACACTGAAAATGCTATATGCCCTTTTCACCACTGTAGTGCGATCCTGGAGTTAGTATATATAGTTAGGGTGGGTATGGGGGGGCACAGCCCCCCACAATGGGGAGGCATATATATATATATATATATATATATATATATATATATATATATATACATATATGGTTCTACCTGAGTTCACCGACAGCTGAGAACACCGACAGAAAATTTTGAAGCCTCCAGTAGTTAAAGTCGATGGCTCATAAGAACGTCAATGTGCAGGTAAGGCTGAATGAAATTGTGCGTAGTGATTGTGTTTGGGTTAGGGGTGGGATAAGTGAGTTAGGGTTAGGGGTCAGGTAAGTGTGCGGTAGTGATTGTGTTTGGGTTATAAGTGAGTTAGGGTTAGGGCGTGACGGACCTTAGGGTTAGGGTTTGGGTTAGGGTTGTAGGTAGTTGTGTATGTGTGGGTTTGTAGGGATTTTGGTGTGCTTGTGTTGTGTATGTGATTTTGTTTGTTTATTGTTGTGATTGTGGTGTGTGCAGTGTATGAGGTTTCGTGTTTGTGTACCGTCAGTTATTTCGTTGTCGGGCATGTGGGGTTTCGTGTTTTTGTATTGTCGGTTATGTGGTGTCGGTGATGGTGTTTTGGGGTTTCGTTTATGTCAGGTAGAACCATATATATATATATATATATATATATATATATATATATATATATATATATATAAGGTTGTAGTTGAAGAGAGTGAATGCTTTTCACTACTGTAACAAAAAAAAATACTCATGAGCAAATGTTAAGTGGCACCTCTGTTGCAGTGGGTAAGGGAATTTGCCATTAACCCATTTTTGTGCAGTCTCATAGTTAGAATATATAATAACAGGGGGTGTGGGGTTTACAGCTCCCTTTGAAAAGAAATAGTGTTCATTTTTTAAATGTTGGATCATTTTATAGTTCAATGTAAAATATATATCTAATATAGCTAGATATATTACTTACACAATGTGTATGTATACACATACACACACGCACACATGCACACACACACACACACACACACACACACACACACACACACACACACACACACACACACACACACAAATATATTTATACGGGTCTACTTCAGTAGACTGAAATATCACTTACCCACAAATTCAGATAACCGAGATGAAAAGGCCAACAGCTTGAGGACACCGACATCCCAGAAGACCAACTCACCACTCCAGGTAAGTAAACGCTAGGCTATCCTGAAAAAAACAATGAAACTGAAGGAAAGAAAACCCACCAATGTGGAGGCTGTGTCCCACAACTAAATACACTGGTTGTGAGATTGCACTACCGCAGGGGTATGAGGCAAAGTTAAACAGGAAGGCAAGCATTTACTTCCCTGGAGTGGTGAGTCGATGTTCCTTGAAGTTGGTGTTCTCATGCTGTCAGCCTTTTCGTCTCAGTTATCTGAATTTCAGGTAAGTGATATTTTGGTCTACTGAAGTAGACCATTGAGATATATAGATATATATATATATATATATATATATATATATATATATATATATATATATATATATATATATATAAACTCCCCCCATTTAATATGGGTTCAAACTAACAGTATTGTCTACCTAGTTAAAGAGGCTGTTCTAAAATCTAATAAGATAAAGGCATTACAAATGGCTTCCTTATTGTTCATTTTATGAGGAATATTCCCACAATAGCCTCCCTACCATCTGCTATACTGGAATTAAGTGGCAGAAATTACAATTGGAGTTTTCAATTCAACATATTGGTCATAATGAGTTTGGTATAAATTTGCTATATTTATATACATTCATATGAAATTTTAGTTGTGGTATATCACCTGTCACTGTAACATGAAAGCTGGGGAAAAATAATTTCCAAGTGGCTGAGCTATATTGCCTGTATAATCTATAGTCAAATTATTTAATATGAAAAGAGATATTGTATCTTCACAAACAGTCAACATGGCTTCCAGCCTAATTTCAGTACCCCACCAGTTGTTTATACCCTTACTGGTCAACTATTTAATAATATGGAGCACGACAAAGTTACAGGGGCTATCTATCTTGATGTCAGAAGGCCTTCTGAAACAGCTGACCTTTGCCTTCTTCTAATTGAAGCTTTGGAGATTATTGTTGTTATTAGGTTCTCTAATGTGATGATTTATTTGCTCAAGAACTGTCTGACTCCAGAACATTCAACATTTCTGTCTCACTTAACAGATACCTCAGAGGAAACATATATCAAGGGATACCTCTAGGCTTTGAATTAAGACTCTATACTCTCCTCTCTTTATATTAACAATATTCCTTGGGATCCCAGTCTGAACTGCATAATATATGTTGATGATATTACCCTATTGAAAGCCAACAAGAATGTACATTTGATTACTACTGAATTACAGTATGTTTTTCGTAGTATGAGGAACTTGTTACTTGAAAATAGACTTGCACCAGTTAACATAACATTTGACATTCATAGAACACTTACTATCATGCCTGATTTTTAATTACTGACCCGCTAAACTTTCCTCTCATCACCTCATGGTGTTAATACATCAACAGCATTATGGAGCAAAGCCTATCATTCCAGTTTAATGTTGAATTGTAGATGAACAAAGTACTTCAACAGCTCAAACTAAGCTACAGAATCTTTAGATTCTTATCTGTTTTTACCCGAAATGCCACTCCCAATTAATGTTGTTCTTCCAAGACTTGAGTATATGGCACCACTATCAGATCAAAGACTTTCCTACTGTAGGCAAAGGTTTGTCAAGCTATAAAGTAATTGAGAACACAACTATATCACTCACAGTACCACCAGCTGGCACCCTTTCACTACTAGGGCTACTCTTAACACCTTATCTTACAAGCTACTGAATAACAACTACTGCTTACCAATATTTCGTAGACTGCGTTTTCAGGAGCAAGCATATTTCCTGAGCAATAATGAGAGGTTGCTACTGGTGAGGTCACACATGCCACATGTGAAAGCATCTTCTGATAGTGCCCACATTAATGAATTACACATTAGGGCAATAGGTGAGCTTTTGCCATTCAAAAGACCTCTTAAAGTCCATCTATTCTTGGAAAACAAGTACAAATGCTTCTTAGGTAATGGTTAACCAGCACATAGTGCCATTCACAAAGAGACAGATACTACTTCATGAATGGCAGTGACAATGGTTACAACTGCTCTAGGCCTGAATTACATTTCCAGAATTGTATCGTCTGATAAATGCTTTATAGCTGGTTCTATTTCTAAAATCACATCTGCGGTTTTTAAACTTGTTGTCAGCTTTAGATGTATGGTGCTAACTACACTTGACTTGTTAGTTGCTTTTGCTTTCTGCATCAATCAATGTCATACTGTGTTTACCTGTTAACTTCTCTTTCATTACATTTGGCATCACTGTGTACTGTTATAAATTTTCTGTAGTTCATGTATATAATATGTTAGACAAAGGAATGTGTATATCTACTCTCTTCCATTGTAGGAGTTTCTTGCTACTGTACTGTTTAGAATGTACCTTGCAATATTTTCTTTCTGGTTTGTCTTGTCTTCTGTTTAGACCTTTGATTGTAATATTTCATTTTGTTTTGTCTTGACATGTCTAACTGGCCTAGGTCCTGGCTGGAAAAAAAGTCATTGGACACGTCCACCTACCCAGTTAACAAAAAATAAATAAATAAATTATAGCATAAAAGAAGCAGGAGAGAATATATGGCAAAATATTGCAAGGCTATCAACTTGTTGATTTCAGACATCATCCAGCAACATATATGGCATCTGTACATGTGGACTTTTCTAAGGGAAGTGGACAGAAATCAAATTAAAGTACAGTTTTGTACCTACCATAAATGTAGATGTTCAAGTGTACACCCTGCTGCAGTCATCACACTTAGGTTATCCTGTCGTCAGGTGGTCCTGCAGTCGGCCTGAATTCCAAAGTCTTGGCCCGGCGTCGGTTGCTGTCGCTTCTTCCCTGATGTCAGTGTGCCAGGGGTATATATGATGCATCCGACACCATTTTCTTCAGTTTTTCTTGCCCCAGATGTCAGGTGCCCCCAAAAAGGTGGTCAGTAATTAGTACCATTCTAAAAAGTTTAGCACAAACACAACATCCCTCCAGCTATAAGCAAATACATCACAAAGGTAGTATCAGGTTTTAAGGTATTGTAAAGTTTTAGTTAGTTAGGTCAGAGGGGATGGAGGGAGGGTAACCTGGACTGCAGCAGGGTGTACACTTGAACATCTACATTTATGGTAGGTACAAAACTGTACTATGTTCATCGTGTTACCCTGCTGCAGTCATCACACTTGGGTAGAATCCCAAAGCTAAGGATGGGAGGTGGAGTCAAACACGGTTACAGGAGGCTAGAAGGCCCTGCAGAACTGCAGTGGCGAAGCCAGCTCTAGTCTTAGAGTAAAGTGGTAAGTGGTAGTGTTTGGTGAAGATGTGTACTGAACTCCAAGTTGCAGCTTCGAAAATATCCTTGGTTGGCACCCCCCTGAGGAAGGCTGTAGATGTAGCTGCTGCACTGGTAGAGTGGGGCCTTATGGTAGCAGGAACTGGTTTTCCATGATGGATATAGCAAAAACGAATGCAATGTCCATATGAGGTTTAAGTCATTGTGTTTGCCTTCTAGTAGTTTGGGGCCTGTCTTCTACTCTCTTCTGTGTTGCAGTGCCCCATTGTCGAGGTTTGTAGTGGGTTTGTGGTTGTCCTCTGCCTCTTGGGCATCTGTATTTACCCCTCTGAGGTCTGTCAGTAGCTGGAGAGGACCAATTTTTTGTTGGCCAATTTCTGCTGAAGTGAGGGGGCTGAACCTGTAAGAAATCTTTGACCGTCTGTATAGATTTTGCCTTATCCTCCATTTTCTTTAAGACTTCTTCTGCTTTAACTCCAAATATGACATCCTGCTGTAAGGGAGCATCTAGTAGCTTTGCTTTAACATGACCAGGCAGAGTTTGTTCCTTTAACCAAGCATACCTACGTATAACAGACCCAGTAACAGCTGCTCTACAGGAAGCTTCCAAGGAATCAAATCCACATTGTAAAGTATGTTTGCCCACCTGTTCAGCTGCATGCAACAGATCCTGCATTTCCTTCAATTCAGTCTGTTGAGGGTGTGTGCTCATCTTTTGTTGTTTTATAGTTCGCTTATTGAACCTAGCACAAAAGCAACAACCAGTGACGTCGTGGTCTGGGCCTAGGCAAGGTATAGAATAAGAATGAAAATCCTTATGAGGTATTTGCTTCCCACAAGAAATACAGTTGTTAACTTTTTCTGACATGGGTCTGAGGCAAGAAAAGTTTCCCCAATGGGGTACTTAGCTTTATTGAAGACTTCGGATCTGAAATTCGACTTCGAAAATCTCAGGAGTCGGCCGACCGGCACTTGCGAACTGCTTCTGCTTCAGGCACCGTGTGGCAAGAAAGACTGAAGAAAATAGTGTCGGATGCATCATATATACCCATGGCGCACTGACGTCAGGGAGGAAGCGACAGCAACCGACGCCGGACCAAGACTTTGGAATTCAGGCCGACAGCGGGACCGCCTGATGACAGGATAACCCAAGTGTGATGACTGCAGCAGGGTAACACGATGAACATCTATGGTTATGAAAAGTGAATGATTGAAAATTTCAATAGCATCAGAAAGAAAACAAAATCCTAGGCTGTTTATGGAACAAATTACTGGCCAATAATATGCAAATATCAAGCTACAGATAAAAAAGGAAAAATCATTTAAAGTACACAAGTAGATTCCTGAAAATACACTGCAGAAGTTCAAAGGTGGTCTGTTAAAAAGTTCACTCCATTGGATACAAATGGTCATGTGTAGAAAGAGTTATGGGCAAAAAACAAGAAATTTCATTTGAAGAATGTGAAAAGTCCATGCACAACGTGGAAAAAAAGCAAAAAATGATCAAGATGATTGGCTGTTAAGACATCGGGTATTTCTCAGAAATATAAAGACGTTAAAGCCAGAGAAGCAGTTGTGTAGTTTCGTCATAATTTCTGGTCATATGTCACATGGCGACAAATCAAAGAATTATAACAGAAATACCTACAAGGAATTAGAATCAGAAGCTACTAGAGGAAGAACAAAATCTGCTTTCCCTAAACTATGAGACCTAAAGAAAAAATTTAAGCCTCAAGTTATAATGTTAAAATATGCCCAATGATCTATGTTGAATGATGCTAAGAAGATAAAAATGTGGAAAGAATAAACCAAGTTATTATACTATAAATTTCAAACAGCTCATCAATGTACCTATCAGGAACTGACAGCAATAAAAAAGTATAAAAAAATAATTTAAAGATTTACCAATAAGGAGGACATTCCCACTGAAGCATTACATTGGTCAGAGACAGCCATTAGGATACTTACAAGACTAGAAAATGTGTATGACAGCATAATGGCTGGTGCAGTGGAAAAAATCTGTGCTTGTACCACTCTTGAAGAAGGGTGATATAGATGATTGTGAAATTATTGTGCAACTATTGTAATTCCCCCATTTCAGCAAGATTCTTCTCAGGCTTATTCTGTGCTGATTACAACCACACTTGGAACCAAAACTGGCAGACGTGCAAACAGAATTCAAAGAAACAGAAAGGAACAAATTCCTTCATGCTGATATGAGATGTAACTCTGACATAACAAAAGAGTGTCAAAATAAATGTAGATATGTTTCATTTACTATAGTAAGGCCTTTGACCGCATAAACCACAAGAAACTCTGGGACACACTAAAAAACATGGGAATACCAGAATACTTGATGGTTTACATGCATGATCATGATATTGATCAAGAACAAATAAACACATGAAGTTGAATAGTTCAGAATTAGTGACGATGTATGGAAAGGCTGCACAATTCCCCCCAAATGTTTGTATTTGTATGCAGAACAAATAATCAGACCAGCAGAACTTCAGGAAGAAAATGAAATTGTGAAAAATGAAGAAAGAACTATGAAAAACGTCACTATAATTATGATACTCCATTACTGGCTGAAAGTAAATCCAATCTGAAATGTTTGCTAATCAAGATTAAATAGCATAGTCCAAAATGGCTTTGCACCTCTGCATAAAAACAAAAGATTCTGACAGCCAAGAAAATCAAATTCATTACTGATGGTGAATAAATACATAGTTGACAACTTCTGCCTGCTTGGATCAGTAATCAGTGATGAAATGACATATAGTCAAGCATGCACCATTGAATCACTCTGCAGAATTAACATAAAAAATCTAAGTAAACTCTTCAAGTTCTAATATGCATCTTAGTATACAGAGATTTGACTTCGCCAAGCTACAGTATCTTTAGTAACTTAATATGGATGTTTAAGTTGGACAATGAAGAAATACGGCAGACAGAATACTGACTAAGCATGTGTAATACTGAGATCTATTACAATATGTGATTGTCAGCTGTTGGACTGTCTCTTTAAAATAATAGACTCCCCAACTAGCATGCTGGCAGTTAGGCTTGCATTTCCTCCTCCACCCATACAAATATTAAAAATAACACTGTTGTTATGTGGGTGTGTTAGGCTGCAAGGAATATCATTTAAAAACTGAAAGATTATCGGCTGGCTGTGATCGTGTCTGAATGCTAAACATGCTTAACTAATCAATTACACAGTCAGATTTGTAGTAGTATGAGAACAAACCATGATGGCTTAGACGTTAATGGGCAAATCATTTTTATATACTAATCCCAAGGCATCCCTAATGTGCCATCACTGAGTATACATGTAGATGTATTTGGGTGTTTAATAAGCCTGAATCTCTTTATTAACATACAGTTCAAATGTATAAGAACTGATAATGACAAAACTGCATCATGGCACCTAACTTAACCCATGCTGTGATGTAGGTTCATAGGTTCATAGGTAGGTACTAGGCTATCAGCCCAAGGGTCTAAGTAAGCCTGGCTAACAAGGTTCCCTGGCTTACGCCATCCAAGAAAGTTATTTTCCTGTGCCACTGTCGAGCAGGGCCACAAAAGTGATCCCAGGGTGTATTTCCTATTTCCCATCCACTCATCAAGATTTTTCTTGAAGAGTGCTAATGAGGAACTTTGCTTGACATAGATGGGTAGCTTGTTCCAGAGTATTGGAAGTCTATGGGACAGGAATCTATCCCTCCAGCATGTCCTGTTTATTGTGGTGACAAGGTTTAGGTCCTTAGAGTGTGTAGCTCAGACGGATTGGGATTTTTAAGGTGTTGCATGTCCAACAGCTCTGGGTTTAACATAGCTTTATATGTTAGGCAGAGATCTCCTCTGAGTAGACGATATGCTACAGAGTAAAGTTGGAGTTTTTTGAGACAGTCAGTGTAGGGCATCTGTTTGAGGCCAGTAATCCTCTTTGTGAGGTACTTCTGTGGCCTTTCCAGCTGCTGTAGATGTCTTGTGAGGTACATTCCAAAAGGGGTGCTGTACTCTATAGTGGGTCAGGTTCACATATTAACACTAAACTTGAATCTGGCATGTTGACCTCATTGCTGGAAGCAAGATAGCTATGTATGTTATATTTTGTATGACCAATTACTAATTTCATAATACAGCGATACAAAAAAGGTGACCTAGCCTAGTGCACCCCACCCCATTGCAGTTAGCCCCATTTATTAATTTGCTCCTTGCAGCCCCACTTTAAAGTCATCAGCTGTATGTGCTTCTAGATGTACCTGGCTATTTTTCAACTAAGAGATACTGTCAGTGAAACTTGCTAAAGAAACAGATTGTGGATATGATATATGTGGATGTCATTAGAGCAATTGATATAGTTTTGTAGTGGAGACGGTTGACAGACTGGGTAATGAAATGGCAAAATGGCTGCAAAATTTACTGGAGACAATAGACTATGGTCAAGAAGACATAGAGCTATCTGGTGGTATACAACAGGGATTTGTACTTGGACTGCTATTCTTGACAGATGTATTGGGGAGTTTGAAAACAGGATACATTTGTGTCCAGATGACTCCAAGGCTTCTTTCTCTGTAATAACCACTGACTGTCTTTACACAAAGATAAGCAGTCAGTGTTTGTTTCATAGTGTTTGGAAGCCTTTTGCTTAATGTGCAAGTCCTCCTCACTAGACTTGATGTGTTCTTAAATTTAACTGATTTGTTTTTAAATTATCAAAATAACTCCTTCGTCTATTGCTCCATAAAATATTACATTAAACAATTATTCTCTCTACAGTCATAGAATTACCATATCCAGTCTTGCTTGTCAGTGTTTTAGGGAGTACACATTTAATTTAGTTTGCAATGGTTCCAGGGTCTGATCCTTAAACATTTAGACATAAGGAAGTGCTAATGGAAGAATACAAGTAATCCTTTCTTATATATAGATTATTTCATCCCCAGTGGCTACTGAACATAAGCCCGCCCTCCCTTTGTCAGGAGCCATCATGCAAGAAACCAGCATGGGTTTTCTGGTTAGTTACTCCACTAACATGAGTACCTGCATCACCATGGATATGTTTTATGCACTCCCCTGCCACATGCATGCCAAGAAGAACTGTTAACCATCTTGGAGTGACAAGCTCATGTTCCCTAGTCCTCTTGTCATTGTTGTCAGGTGTCTGCTCAGGAGAAATTTGTCTAAATGCAGCTACCATTTCCCTCCTCCCAGGATGTTGAGCTGAAGTAAGCTACTCATTCCCATCATGCCCTAGCTAGGCCTTCTGGCTCCAGAATTATTAGTCAAAGTGAAATCATCTGATCCATACTCAGGCCTTCATCCCTATGTGCCACAAGGCCCTGTAATCCATGTGGGCTTTTGATTCTGTGTTTGTGGCTGATATCACCAGTGCAGCTGACCTTCGATCTGTCTGTCCCATCTCTCTCTCTCTCTCTCTTTCTCTTATTCTGTCCTAAGCATTGTTGAGACCCAGCCATGACTAATACTGCCCTAATCATTGTTGAGCCCCAGACATGACTAATACTGCAGCGCTGACTCTGCAGCATGTTCTTAGGCCTGATTTTGGCCTCACCAAAGGAGTATTTCCTCTTTAAATTTCTTTCTAGTGTATATTTACTCTTCAAGTCATTAACTCTTTTTACCGTCTTAAAAAATATTCTTTATGTCGATCCTGCATTCATTATTAAGGGGGCCCATAACATGCTTCAGCCTCTAACCTGTGCCTTAATCCTGAAAACTGAGTTACTAAAAATTCAAGTCAAGGACATAATTCTTGAATTTGAATATAAAGTATGTCACAAGCTCAGATCAGAACAGGGATAATAGAATCTACAAGTGACTATCAGTAGTGAAATAAAGATATCTCAACAATGAAAGTCTGTCTTATTAAATTTTTAACAGAGTAAGTCCCACTAGGCACAAAGTGGAAAGAGGGCACTAAAGTCTAATTGTATGCTGGTGTGTGTGTGTGTGTGTGTGTTTCTATCTTTTTTAAAGTTATAACATGAGCTGAAATACTAGCACTGTACTACCAGTAAAAGCAATGAAAGAGCAATAGAGAATAAAGGGTCATGTTATCAGTAAATTGATAGCACAAAAAAAAAAGAAAAAAGATAAAGTAAACTGCAAGTAACTTTTAATTTATTCATTCATTCATCCTTTGTTGACCACATATGTAAACTAAACTGGTCCAAGAACCCTTTTTGACAATGACATGGGTGTGCCCAAGTATATAATTTTGCAATACAATGCATACAGTGTGAGAACTATGACAATATCAGTGAGCTTTTAGTTCATAGTTAACACAGAAATGTACAGATAAAACAAAAGCACCTACTTTTAAAGTGTGATACATTTCAGTATGACTATCACTTCAATATAAAGGAATTTTAGTTTCAGAGCTTGCACAGAAATATGCAAATACAATTGAAAGTATACACAGAATAACAGTGAACAGATAAAATATCATTTATGCCTAGAAAAACATTTTTAGATTATAGCTAATTAGAATCCATTTTTGCTGTAGCATTTGTTGGGTGAAATATCCTTCTCAATGGAAAGACATTCAGGATTGTGTGTGTGTGTGTGTGTGTGTGTGTGTGTGTGTGTGTGTGTGTGTGTGTGTGTGTGTGTGCTTAGGTATATATGTTTGTGTGTGTAAATATATATATATATATTGCAGTCATTCTGATCCATAATTTTTGGCAAGAGTGGGAGTATACCATAAAAAACGGTAGAAAAGTATACTTTTGTAGTTCAACTAGCAAGGGAGGCTATATTGAAGTGTATTTAAATATTTACAAAGGCGATGCCTTGCTCTCTTAACCTTGCCAGTCTTACTGTTTAATTAGAGTTAGGGGTAGTGCATTTGCTGGAGAAGAGGATAACTGAGCGATTACTACCCTTTGTTCTGTAATAATGAAATAAAAGACTGATAATGCAAGCTTTTCCAAATACCCAAAGCAAATTTGATGATTAATGGCACATTCATAAAGAATAAAATGTAAAATCACATGGAAATTTTAACAATAAATCAGCATTTTGAAAGGCTGTGCAGTATCAAAACAAAGCAAACATAAAAGTCTGCTTGGAACAGATGATATAATTTTCTTGTACATTTCATCCCAAACCAATGGAGGAAGATGCAGGTATAAAAACACTCCTGCCATTCAAAGTAGAAATTGATTTAAAGCCTAAATGAAACGCTGCTTTGTGAATACACAAAGAGTAAACAGTATGACAGAACAGCTTGCAGCCGTTGCTTTGATATATGAAAATGATGTAAAGCTAGTAGCATAAATGTACTGGGATGACTGAGAAGTGGGTGGGGAACCTGCTAAGCTAATACATTCATGAAATAAATAAAGGTGAAATGGTATCATTTGCAATGATGTCATATATAACATCAGTAAAGAAACAAGTAGTGCAGAACATAAAATAGAAACTATTTAGGCACAGTTAAATTTATAAGATATCCAAAGTACAAAAAGTATTTTAAAAAGCACTAATGATTTTGTCTATTCATTTAATATTAAAACCTTGTAGTAATAAAACAGCAATGTCAAAAGTGAACAGGAAATTTGAAAAGGCTAAAGAGGTATTTGAAATGTGAGACTATCTAAACCAATGTAAAAATGCATATTTATTAACAGTGAGCATGCAATATTTAAATTTGCGGACACTAAATAACCCTAACACTGAATGGAATTATAACTGTCCAGAACTTGTAAACAGATTTTGCATTCATAGCAGAGTAATACTGTTATATACAAGGACTAGTTACCACAATTTTGCTGCAACATTTTGTTTTCTCTTTCTTTCATTCTTGATTATTATATTGCTGTTTTGCATGTATTAAAAATAAAGCAATACAACTGTCTTCTATGGTTATAAAGCAATTGAAATTGTATGGAAAATAATGCAATACAACTGTCTTCTATGGTTATAAAGCAATTGAAATTGTTTCCATCCCTAAACAGATGCACAATTTTTTACAGAAACTTCTGGCAAAGAACATGCTAGGAAGTGTGTGCATGAAAGAGTTAAATATAAATACAAATACAAAAACTGATAAGGTAATGATATTCTCACGAACTTAAGGAGTAGAAACTGACATAATACAATTGTTCAGGATAAAATGGGGAAACCCATTTAAGAGCAGACACTGTTATCGGTATTCCCAAAAGAAAGAACATATAATAGTATTTCTGGATCCTGGACCATTGTGCAGGTAATACTAGCCCAAAAATGGAGTTGTATACTAATGCTTGCTTGGAGTCAAAATCAACAAACTTAACAAACTATTAAAACCACTCCTTAGTGCAAACAATTAAAATGTAGACCTAAATAAATAAAATCAAATTTGGTGTTGTGTTCAAATTAACAGACTGATCTAGTTTGTATGGGCATATCTAAATGTTTTAAAATTAATAGTAGTAAAACAAAACCAAAACTGTGACTAAGGCTTTGTAGAAAGCGAATTACTGTAATACAATTGCACATGAATTAAGGATGGAGTTAATTTGTTTGACAACTCAGGAGATGCCCTACAACACAAACCTAATGAGGTATGCCAGATATGTCTCATGCTGCATGCTAAACGTCTCTGTCACAATAAACCTGGCCCCAACACCTGTAACTGCACCAGCAGACCAGGATGACCAGTGCTGATGAATATAAGCATGAAATGCCACTGCAGAAGCAGTCTAGCCATCAATGGTGATAAATTAATGTCAGACTGATGAGGATCTCATTTAACACAGCAACCATTCAGATTATGGCAAGTTATTTGTCCCATTTGGCTAGCGTCCTCTTTGCAGAGGAGACCCAAGGTGGTATTTATACTACTTGGAGAAATTTAGCAAGTGCATTGGGGAACATTCCCTACTCTTCGGATCTGCTAGATGACACTGAAGAGCTCCTACAGCAGCGAGGACACTGCTTAAGAGAATCAGCAGCATGGAGGTGGAGAGAAAAGCTGTGGAGAGTTTGGAGGAAGGGAAAAATTTGGAGAAAATTTTGTTCCATAAGGAGTTTCAGAATGCAAACAAAGATTCTCGCATGGTGAATGTTACAAATGAGCAGGATTTAGCTGTCTTCTTGGAGAAAGAAGTGAAGGAGTCTGGAAGAAATACCAGAAATTGCATCAGGAGGGCTTGCAGAAGATATTCTGTTAAAACATGTTCAAGCAGGATGATCCTAGTGACAGTTCTACTGTTTCATGGGGTGACATGGCTGATAACTTTTTTAGAAGTGCAGAGGATGTGGAAAAGGAGCCAAGTGAAGTGGCAGCAGTAAAACCTTATTCAGTGTTGACAGGAAGGAAAATAAGAAAGCAGCACCAAACTGAGAAGGGGTCTAGTTTTGTGGCAGCAGATCATGGAGTAACTAAAATGTATAAAGCAGTGACAGCAGGCATAAAAGAAGTGCTACGACAAATTGTAAGTAAAGCTATTTTTATATTATGAGAATAAGAACAAAAATGATACTGTACTAGATACAATGTGTGAGAGAATTTGGTGACTGTTCTAGATTTTAATTCTCAAGAAATTGGTCTTCTATACATACTGGAACAGACACTTATTTTGAGTTAACATTTGAAACTGATGGACTGATAATATAATTTCTGGAACTATGTACAAAAGGATATTTGTCCGTGGAACACTTATTTGTTTTCTGGTAGTAACTTAAATGTTAAAAAGTTACTTTGCAGTTTAGAACTGATGAACTGGAAGAAGACCGTTTTAAAAATGTATACAGGATCTGTGTGAAACTGTGGATAATATTGTGAAATTCATAGATGAGAAAAACTTATGGAATGGAGGGTGGAGGTTGGGAGCTGTTTTGAAATCTGAAAACAACATGATGAAACACTTGCCAAGTGTTATTTTTGTGCTGGTCATAGATGGTCATTAAGATATGCTGACCAGCCTAAATCATTTAATTAATGATTGTGACAAGGTACAATGTAACCAATGTGGGGAGAAAGGACATAATGCAACAAGGTGTGTGACTCAATGCAGACTGTGTAAAAAAAAATAAACTTTTGGATGGCTTTTAAAGAGCAAACAGTAAATTAAAAAGAAGGGGAAGGGAAGAAAACATACACAAGGAAGGACAACAAGAGGGTGGGGGAGTGGGTGAAAACATACACAAGGAAGGGCAACAAGAGAGTGGGGGGGAGAGGGTGAAAACATACACAAGGAAGGACAACAAGAGAGTGGGGAGGAGAGGGTGAAAACATACACAAGGAAGGACAACAAGAGAGTTGGGGAGAGGGTGAAAACATACACAAGGAAGGACAACAAGTGGGTGGGGAGAGGGTGAAAACATATACAAGGAAGGACAACAACAAGATGGGGGAGAGGGTGAAAACATACACAAGGAAGGACAACAAGAGGATGGAGAAGGTGAAAACATAGACAAGGAAGGACAACAAGAGGGTGGGGGAGAGGGTGAAAACATACACAAGGAAGGACAACAAGAGGGTGGGGGAGAGGGTGAAAACATACACAAGGAAGGACAACAAGAGGGTGGGGGAGAGGGTGAAATACACAAAGAAGGGCAACAAGAGGGTGGGGGAGAGGGTGAAAACATACACAAGGTAGGACAACAAGAGGGTGGGGGAGAGGGTGAAAACATACACAAGGAAGGACAACAAGAGGGTGGGGGAAAAGCTGAAAACATACACAAGGAAGGACAACAACAGGGTGGGGGAGAGGATGAAAACATACACAAGGAAGGACAACAGGAAGGTAGGAGAGAGGGTGAAAACATACGCAAGGAAGGACAACAAGAGAGTGGAGGAGAGGGTGAAAAAATACACAAGGAAGGACAACAAGACGGTGGGGGACAGGGTGAAAACATACACAAGGAAGGACAACAAGAGGGTGGGGAGAGGGTGAAAACATACACAAAGAAGGACAACAACAGGATGGGGAGAGCGTGAAAACATACACAAGGAAGGACAACAAGTGGGTGGGGGAGAGGGTGAAAGCATACACAAGGAAGGACAACAAGAGGGTGGGGAGAGGGTGAAAACATATACATTGAAGGACAACAGGAAGGTAGGAGTGAGGGTGAAAACATACACAAGGAAGGACAACAACAGGATGGGGTAGAGGGTGAAAACATACACAAGGAAGGACAACAGGAAGGTAGGAGAGAGGGTGAAGACATACACAAGGAAGGACAACAACAGGATGGGGGAGAGGGTGAAAACATACACAAGGAAGGACAACAACAGGATGGGGGAGAGGGTGAAAACATACACAAGGAAGGACAACAGGAAGGTAGGAGGGAGGGTGAAAACATACACAAGGAAGGACAACAAGAGGGTGGGGGAGTGCGTGAAAACATACACAAGGAAGGACAACAAGTGGGTGGGGGAGTGCGTGAAAACATACACAAGGAAGGACAACAACAGGATGGGGGAGTGCGTGAAAACATAGACAAGGAAGGACAACAACAGGATGGGGGACAGGATGAAATAAAGAATAAAAAAAATACTGAAGGATAAAATGAGAGGAGAGAGTGCATGTAAAAAGAGAAGTCAGGAGAAGAGATTGATAGTAATACTTTCTTGAAGTTCTAGCCAGTGAAAATCTGATTCTGAGGATAAGTAATTATTTATACATAAACTAGGGGAAATATTTAATTGTTGAAACAGAAAACATAAGAAAATGAAAATGTAAAAATATTTCCCCTAAACTTAAAAAAAAAAGAAAAGCAACCATTTGAGTACTTTCAGTGAATGCAAGTAGTATTAACACTGTAAGACGGATAGTGATACTGGAATGGTGTTCAAAATGTGATGCAGTTTTTATTCTGTTAGAGGATGCTAGATTCCTGACAAGTAAGGAAAGACAGCAAACAGAAACCTTGTGGGGTGGAAATATAATATGGAACTTAGGAAATGGAAGCTGTTTTGGAGTGGCAGTGTTGTGTAACAAAACAGTGAAAATACTAGATGTGGTACTGGTAAGGATGTGAATGCTGACTGTTCTGGATATGAGGTGGAGAGAACATGTTTACAGAATTACAGCATTATATGCATATATATTAACTAGCAAGGAAAGGGCAAATCTTTCTCGTCAATTATTGGTTATATGGTGGTTAACATGAAAATTATAATTGCAGTGGAATTTAATTCAGATTTAAGGGGAAAATGTACAAAGAAAGGGGAAGATGTTAAAAAAAATACAGAAAGAGATAAAATGTGGTAAATTAGCTGCATGGAAGGAATTCAGATGGTGATGCAGTTGTAACAGCTTTTTCAGACATTTAGCAATATGGATGCAGGTGATGGAATAAAGAGAGAATATTAAAACAGGAAAAATTATGGAATGAAATTGGAGAGTGGGCTGTATTGCAGTTATGGAAGGATCATATAATCTTGAGGACTTCTATAAAACTGTTCTGAGTAGTGGATTGAATTTAACAAGTATACAAAGTGTTTTTTTTTTCCGATGGCATAATGATGTAAGAAAGGAAGAGAAAGTGAGGTATGGGAAAATGTATAAAATTTCATTAGAGAAATTATAGAATTATATACAACAGTATTATAATAATAAAAAAAATAAATAAATATATATATATATATATATATATATATATATATATATATATGGATCTACCTGACTACATCGAAACTTCAAAACAGTGAAAACGACTTCACCGACACCACATAATCGATAGTTCACAAACACAGCACCTCATACATACGCATCATAACAACAAACAAAACAAATCCCCTATCCAAAACCCACACACACAACACAAGCACACCAAAATCCTTACAAACCAACAATAACCCATACATACACAACTATCTACAACCCTAACCCAAACCCTTACCCTAAGGTCCGTCACTATCGCACACTCACCTAACCCGCACCCTAACCCTAACTCACTTAACCCGCCCCTAACCCAAAAACTATCACTACTGCACCCTTACCTAACCCGCGCCTTAACTCACTTATCCCACCCCTATCCCTACACACCGTCAACATCGCACACTTACCTTACTCGCACCCTAACGTCCGTCACTACCGCATACTTACACATCCTTTCCCCATCTCAGTGTTCTCAGCGTCGGTGTCTTCCTCCGTCGGTCTTCTGCCTTGTCGATCTTCTGGCATCGGTGAAGTCGTTTTCGCTGTTTTGCCGTTTCAACGTAGTCAGGTAGATCCATATATATATATATATATATATATATATATATATATATATATATATCAAGAAAAAATGAAGGCAGTACTGTTTAGGCAGAGATATTTTATAAGGGACAAGGAAGGAGGCATCTGCATATTTGGGTAAAATAGCAAAGGAGGATAACGAAATGAGGGCAATGAAAAATATAAAAGGAAATGAAAATATAAAAGGAAATGAAAATATAAAAGGAGAGGTGAAACAACCAGGAGCAAATTGTGAATATTATAGTACAGCTTGTGGAAAATATGTTGAAGGGGAAAATAAGGAAAATAAGATAGGAAGGCAAAAAAATCCAGAATGAGTTAAGGAAGAATTTGAAAAAATAAATTACTGCTAGTTAATTGGATGAAGTAATTAGTAAAGTAAATGTTGATTCAGTATTAGGCCCAGATGGTATAGGATATGGAATGTATACAAAATTATTGGATTGGCAAAAAGAGTACTATGAAGTGTTATGTAGTGGGATATTAACATTCATATGAAAGAAAGATGAAAATAATGAAATAAAAAAATGGAAACCAAACATATTAAATAACACGGATTATAATGTTTTTATGAGACTAATACAGAGGAGAATGGAAGGAAGGATGAGGGAGATTATGGGAGAAAGATGTATGGTATAAAAGATAAAGAATTTCAAGAATTATTGATTGTGAAAGAAATTGAGGATGATATACGTTAAAGGGAGGATGTGAAACTTACGGCAGATGATATTAGCAAGGGATTTGAAATGGCAGGACATGATATTTTGTGGGATGTTATGGAGAAATATGGGTTAGGTAACAGAGTTAGGAGAGTGTGTATGTCAATATATCAAAATAATAAAGTGACAGCCTTAGCAAAAGGAATGGCTGAGTAAAGAAATATGTATTAAAATATGGTAAAAGACAAGGATATCCCATGAGTGGAATATTGTTTACAGTGGTAATGAATTCAACAGTGTATGCCTGTAAATATGTACATTTTGTAAATATGTAAATAATGTTTTTTATATTGTGTTAAATAAAGGAACCCTACTATTTTTGGTAGGTGCTATAGGATCTATGACATCCACATGAGCTACCACCAACTTGAGCAGATGAGAACCTCAGTTTAATGACTCCTCCAAAGTATGACACACTCAGGAGTGAAGCAGCCCCTTAATGTTGCACTGCAGTGTTAATAATTCAACTACCTGATGTGGCAGTGGAACCTGTAGACTTCTGCACCAAAGGCAAGTTTTGCACCACTGACATTGCAGTCAAGTTAAATGCATCCATTTGTTAGAATGTGATAAAAATATAAGAAATTAATTTCAGCCAGGTCATTTGCATAAAAATGGCAAGCAATGGTATGCACTAAATTTTCATGCCAAAAGCAAAGAAGTGATCATCCTGTCTGGCCAAAACAGAGCCTAGCAAACTTGTGACAGGACAACTATGTCATCACATGGCATACTGTATTGTTACAGATGAGACCAACATACCATGATTTCTGAGCTGGTAGTAAGGTATGCCCAAGGTTGCTTCATCAGTGAGTTTCCATTTGTGCTAAGGAAGCCACCCATGCCACATGATGTAAACAGTTATATTGCCAGCAGCAAGCACCTATTACTTATGAAGATGGTATGCCAAAAGTGGCATGTGTGTGCAGGTGAGACATTGTGCTGTTGTTGAATGGTTCTGAAATATGCACAGACCTATTCAATGACACAGTTTTATGACTAGCTTATTATGGAATAAGGAGCACAGACTGCTGTTTTTCTACCTGTGCTCTCTACATCTGCACCAGCTCATGATTAACATTTGTGGTCCATACATCTCTTATCCCAGACATGCTGCATCATTGTAGCTACAAAAATGCAGCATTAGGGCACACTGGTATTGAGTCAATGTGTATCTGTTATCACTGAGACCACACATGGAACTCATGAAATACTTGATCCATAATGTGGCCTATTCTTTGCAGTATCTTTAAGGTCTCTATCTGTGACTTAACACTATCACATAAAATCTGAGCATATAATGCTACATCATCATCATCAACACTGCCTGCAACAGCTGCTGTTGTAGCACCAGGGCATTGCCTTTGTCCAAGTTTATGGGCATGTCATCAGTTACAGAGAGCAGCTAATGTACCCATGGTGGACCACATCCTATGTTGCTGACTTGATAAAACTAAGCATTTTTGTATGTAACTGAGAACGTTTAGGAAAGTTAATTCTTCAAGTAGTTTGCTAAGTATTAGAAATATGGAGATAAGCTGTAAGTCATTTGCTAAAGTAGGCTTAGGAGTATTTGGAAGGGACGTTACACACACACACACACGCACACACACACACACACACACACACACACACACACACACACACACACACACACACACACACACACACACACACACACACACACACACACACACACACACACACACACACACACACACACACACACACACACACACACACACACACACACACACACACACACACACACACACGCACACACACATACACGTCTGCATTTGCTGAAGATGATTTTTTTGGGGGTTACATTTCTGTATATGTGTATGGGAATAGCTAAGCCCTATGTGAGCATAGGCCTTCAGTTCAGCTGCACCTGCAGCTGCCTTTAAGGTTGCAGTACCCATTTAGTGGGGTTTGCTGATCCAAACTGAACAGTGTTAGACTTGTATTAATAACTGAGTTTGTTGATACATCAGCTTTCCTAGACTTTACCAGTGGAAACTGTGATGCAATAAATTACATGCTTAAGTAAACTGACTAGTGTACTATCCTCAGTAACCCAAATAAATCTTTTCAATATACTACCCAGAAGTTTCCATGTTATTTCCAACTTCTGCACTGATTACATATGTAGGCAACAGACAAATAAATTAAAAAAAAAAAACTTTGGTGGAATCAGTTAGTGCAGATGATTAAGGCTATGAACTGCTTCCTGTAGTACCAGGTTCAGTTCTCTCCATAAGTTTATTTACTCACTGTGTGATCTTCGGCAAGTCACTTAACCAGGCAGGGCTTTGGGACAATTGAGAATTTGGACTAGGCTCCTTAATAGTATCATTGATTCTATGCCTAGATACTGCCTATGGAAATTAGAATGAAATAAGACATACATTCAAAAATGTCCATAGTCCTTAAAACAAGTCTCCAAGAAATCACAGTAACTAGAGTACTTACTTAGATTTAAGGATTTAAAAAAAAACGTATGAATTGAACTTGATACTAAAAGCTCCAACAATAGCACAATAATCTCATTGCATCAGAAAGAGGATTCTGTGTGTAATACTATCAATAAAGAAGCCGGAGGATGCAGAGAATATATCTAGAAAAAATGGAGAATAACTTAACAGTAAGCAGAGGTATGTCAGAGTGAAACAGATAAAAGTTGAGACAACCCTTATTTAACTATAGATGAAAATTGCTGCCATAAATCTAATTCTACGGGACCAAAAAAAATACAGTGTGTTTTCATATAAAATGTCAAAGCAAACCTTACCAAATCAATATCTGTCATATTAAATAAAATAACATGTAGATCCATTCATGACTAATAGCGGCATGCTACAGTAGTATGAGTTTCAAAGAACAGTAGAGTGAGGGCAAATCATATCAGTCCCAGAAAATTATATACCCCTCAGCCTGACCAGTATATGGAAAGCCATTGACAAATGTCATAATGCAGCTTATCCAAAATGGCCTAGGTAGCCAGTTTCTGTAAATGCGGAACAGTATGGGCTGTTTTACAAAGAAAGCTTGGTCTTTGAATCTCGTTGCACTCTTTGAAGTGGTTAGCAGTAGAATGCAGTGAAGAACAACTGTTGCATACCGCTTGCATTTGACACTGTTCCATGAATGGAAATAATCGAGAGAACAAAGTCAATAAATGTGATTCTTTACAGAATTTGATTGGTAAAATACCGAGTAGACAACCGTATCAACAGAGCAGTATCTTCCCCATTGGGGGCTACCACTGGTGTCTAATGGGGCTATTTCTTTTTGGTTAGTGCCTCTTACATATAAAGACAGAGAGATGCCATGGATAACCAAAAATTCTGATGACTTCAAGCTGAGAAATATAATATGCCCAAAAAAATGCACATATGGCATAGTACTAATTATCAGCATTATGATTAAAACAAACAGCCAAATCATTATTCTTCTTTTGGCTTTTTCCCACTTAGGGGTTGCCACAGTGGATCACCTGTCTGCTCATAAATGGCAGTGGAGTTTTACGGTGTCGAGTTGCCAGCCTGGTGCCCAACCTTCCACAGAAGGCACACACATGCACACACTCATACCTAGGGTCAATTTAGAGTGTCCAATCCACCTACAGCATGTCTTTGGGATGTGGGAGGAAACTGGAGCACCCGGAGGAAACCCATGCGACCACAGGGAGGACATACAGACTCCACACAGAAGGCACCCTAGCCTAGGATCAAACCAGAGAACCTCTTGCTGGGAGGCAGCAAAGCTAACCGCTGCACCACCACGGTCGCCTAAACAGCCAAATAATTAAAAAATAATAAAATAGTTAAAGCTCTTGGGATCATGTTGAGAAACAAATTAAATTTTCATATCAAGACAAACCCAATGTAAAAAAAAAACAACTTTATTCAACACATTCAACAAAACTGGTAACTCACTATAGTCTTTGAGGATAAAGCTGAGTCTTCAGTTTTGCAAATGTACTGAATGAAGGCTGGTCTTTTTCTATACTGGATCTGATTTCCATTGGCATGAAAGTATTTTGATTATGTTTAAACCAAAAACCTCATGAATAAAAACAGTGGTCATATAAAAACAACTCAATAACGAACCATGAAAGTATAAACTTTATTACATAAACCAGGTTTATGTAATAAAGTTTATATTTTCATGGTTTGTTATTGCATTATTTATTCATGTTTATCAAGAAATGATTATATACACATGATAAACTTTGATAAGGGTGCATATTCTGAGCTCTGGAAACCATATTTGGTAACCTTATCCTAAATATCACATTTTGTCACTTGAGGGAGATTATTTTACCACTTTATACCTCTCTGGTCAGACTCATTATTGAATAAAGCACGTTTTTGTAGTCTTTGAACAAGCTACTTGAACACATCATGTAAAGGTATAGCAGTTCATTGGCAGAAAAAATCAATAGGTTTGAAAAAAATCAAGATATTAAGAAAGGCTTCAAGGAATGCAATATTATGTTTCTTTGCAGATATTTAAAAGTAGTTTCTCTCTGATAAATAAGACCATGACTGACCTGGTTCTATTTGAAAATCTGTGTTTATATCATACCTTTGATGGAGCTAACCAGATTAGGGAATGAACAGTACAGACTACTTTCCAGGATTATGAAATGAGCTGCATCTGACAGCCTTACATTATGAAGATGTCAGGTAGTAGATGTTTTCAAAAATTTGTATAAAGTTGAACATATAAATATGGGGTTATGGCGATTACATTTCTTGAAGGCCAGTCTATCATATCCTTGATAATCAAACTTGAAGTACTTATGACTTCAACTTTGTTCTTTAATTCCAATAATTGAGGAAATGAAATATATATTGCTACAGCACAGCAAGCATATGATAGAATAATAATAAATAATTATGCAAAGAATACCATAAAAAGCAGATCCAAAATATTGACTTTTCATAATGTAGAAACCTGAAGTAATCCAATATATTGCAGAGTCAAATTATAGTTAACAAAAGAAAGCGATTCTAAATAATTAAATAAAAAGTGCTAAAAAATGTTCTGCACTGCATCTGTTACCATAAGCCCCTTACACCCACAGTCTACCTCCACAGTTGTAATGTTACTCAATCAAAAAAGGATCTTTCCATTTATTTATTGATAAAGTATTAATCCATTTAAGTCAACTTGTAAATTACATTGTTATCCAAAAGAAGTGCTACTGTTTCAGGTGAAAAGATAACTCTTTTATAGCATTTGAGCATAAAAACAGCTGAATAAATAAAAAAAATGCTTAGCTCAGGGTAATTATTTCACTCTGCCTGAGATGGTAGTACCTTAGGCTGATGTAGAAGCTTCAATGGCTCTTACCAGAAAAAAAATAAGGACATTTCTTCTATGTCCTGGCCAAATTTCTCCTAGTCGGTATGAATACCACCTTGGGTCTCTCCTGAAAAGAGACTGTTGACCTAGTTGGACTAACCTAGTCAACAAAGTGTAAATAAATAAAATAATATACTAATGGAAGTGGTGGCTACATGTCATAACCATGAACATCATTTGGTCAGTTCTTCCTCCTCTCAAACATTGCACATATATGAATACTTTTGTTTGGACACTGAAGCAGAGAGGACTGCTGTCTACTCTTGGTCAGCTTCCTGTTTTTATGGGGGAATATTAATTTTGAGAAGGCTGCAGCCATGTTATCTTTGAGTAGAATAAGAGATACACTGCTCACAGCAACAAATTTAATTTTATATATTTTTTTATGCCATTTGTCCAAAATCTGATTGCATTACTATTTGCTGTTTGTAGGTCACTGTTGAAGACTATGAAGTAAAAATTGTATAATATTTCATTTGCATTATTTTTAATGGGGAATTCATTCATCACCCCTTGCCTCACTGAAATTATACAAGGGATATACTGGTTATAAATGTGCAGTTTGTGCCTACAAGAAGTCACTGCTGTATTTCAGTTTCAAGAAACGTTCCTTTTAATATCACATGCTACAACTTTCTAGAAGTACTGGTAGGACAGTTATGTTGTTGAATCATACACCTTTTTCACTGATAAAATGCTGGTAGGATTACTTCCTGTATGTCACATACAGGACTACTGGAAATTGACACCGTTCTTGTATTGCAAGATAAGAATCATAGCCGGCCTTAGGCATAGGCCAACTAGGCGGTCTCCTAGGGCACCGCTCTAGCAGGGGCGCTTTTTCAGTAATCTGGATAGTATAGCTAGACAAGGATGGGGGAAGTGGGTGGTGCATGAGGAAGCTATGGAGCCCTTTTGCCTAGGGCACCAGCTGACCAAAGGCCAGGTCTGATAATAATGCTATTACTCTTCACTCTTTGGGAAAACGTAAATTGTAAGTTTTGTCTGTTCATATAGCTGCTTGAGAGGTTTAATGCCCAGAGGGTATATAACATAGGCTCCAGGGAAATAACTTGGAGGGCACTTATAGTAAAAGTAAATGCCCCAACATTTCCTTGTTCTTCCCGCCTCTGGGTTATTCATTCACAGAATATAAGGGCTAAAAACTACCATGGAAATATAAGGCTAGACTTCTTAAGATCCTCACAGACCAATTGTCTAATGAGAACCTACAAAAACCCAGAAAGGGTAGCTGTTTGATAAATCATAAAAAACAATTCTCTTCCCGTGAGGAAATGTATAATCTTTGCATTGATGGTTATTTTTTAAAACAGTTTTGTCTGGAGAATCCAAAATGTCTCAGACAAATTTATAGCTGATAGTGGCATGGAAGTGGTATTTCTTGATAGTATTTCTTGAGAGAATACTTTTAGGGATACAATGTGAATGCATAGGAGGCATGCAAGTGATTTTTTTCTCTGCCAAAGAAAATGTAAAATCTAAAACTGATGACAAGAAAATATACAACTTCAGCATAAAATGAGGAATGCAACACATGACAAAACCATATATGTGTTGACTTGGGATTAAATTACAATATAGAGGCTTGACAATTTCCTTATAAAAGTGACGTCTTCTGACATAATAATATGCTGCTATGGACGGATGTGCAATTATGCAATGGCATGCAGAAAGTAAAGATTAATGCATCTAAATGTTTTAATAATCAAAAACCACAAACTAATTGCACTATGTAGCTGATAAGATTTATTGATGTTTAATGCTAGAAAAAGACATGGTTTCAGAGAGAGTTTTGCGATACTGGGCACTACCAATATACATACAGACTCATTAGACTGTTCAGTTTTGGGGGATCCCATTGAAAACAAACTTAGCTATGACATGGTCTGGCTGATTAACTCAGTAAATGTCAAAATTATATTTGTACTGCACCAATGTGCTATCAGAGCTGAAAATCATATTTTTTTATCAACTAATCAACCTTAACTGAGGTAATGAGATTTTTTTAAAGAGATCAAGGAACTTGAGGTGGGATCTTTAGAAAATGGAACAACCAAATTACATAAAAATACATGATATCTGGAAAAATACATGCAGAATAATTATCAGGAGGAGGAATAAAATGTTGGGAAAACAAGAATTGAACAATTTTTTTTAATGTTAGAATGAATTACAGTTGAAATATATGCAAAAAATAATGGGGATTTTGTTTTTCATTTCTTTTTCTTATGTGCACCTATGCCACTTTTTAAAAAAAAATCACGTTTAATAAAGATGTTTTAAAAAAATTCTTCTGTATTATAAATATTATAGAAAATGCTATTTTGACAATTAAAACAAAACACAGTTATTCAATACAGTTCAGTTCCCTTGATTTTAAATTAAAGTTCATATGCTGCATTGAGTCCATATATGATAACCCAAGTGTCTAGTCTAGGAATTGGGATAAAAAGTTTCAAACCATTAATGTTGTGTCTTCCTAAAGGTTGGGCCAAAACAAGTAAAAATGGTTGCTAGAAACAAATAAACTTCAGAATTTTTAAAACACCTAGTACATAATGAAAGTGTAAATATTGAGTGTTTTTTTATTGGTAACAAATATAAAACCTTTCAGAAAATTACTGTATTGTATTACAATATCAGACCGAAAAGCTAAATATATTTCTCTAAAAAACAGTTTTTCTGTATTTGTAAGTGTTCTAACAGAAAATGCCATACAATTAAAAATTTTATAATAAAATCTGATGTACCTTTTTCTTTGCACTTGAATCAATTATTCTATAACCAAGCTACCTTGAACTTCCTGACAATTTCAGAAGAAAATGCAAAATTATTTTAAAACATAGTCCTTTACTGTAGCAAAACAAACTACAAACTTCTGGAAAATGTCCAGTAGTAAAAATGTTAATGCTGCTTTTTTTTTTTTTTTTTTAGGAAAGTAGCATGCTTTTCTCTACGGGCACCCACGGTGGTGCAGTGGTTAGCATTGCCACCTCACAGCAAGAGGTTATCCGGTTTGATCCTTGGCTGGGGTGCCTTCTGTGCGGAGTGTGCATGTCCTCTCTGTGGTCACGTGGGTTTCCTCCAGGTCTTTCGGTTTCCTCCCACATCCCAAGGACATGCTGCAGGTGGATTGGACACTCTAAATTGGCCCTAGGTGTGAGTGTGGGCGTGTGTGTGCCTTTTGTGGAAGGTTGGGTGCCGGGCTGGCAACTCGACACTGTAAAACTCCACTGCCAATCATGAGTGGACAAGGAGATCCACTGTGGCAAACCCTAACCGAGAAAAGCTGAAAGAAGAAGTAGAAGAAGCATGCTTTTCTCTGATTTTGTTAGGCAGATTTATATCAAAACACTGTATATTGCAAGGATTGCACACTAATGGTGATGTGAATTTTGCATTGTGCTCCTGAAAGCACTAAGAAAAGGGCACAGTGCTGCCTATGTGCACTTATTGTTAAGAGTGCTATGAATATTTTGGAGATGCACAGCAGACTGTTATCACTGATTAATACAAACAGAACAACTATGGCAGTAAGGGTGAATAACCACTTATGTACTGCAAATAAAACAAATTATGCAAGCCAAGGTGGCAGAAAAAGTTGCACAAAAATGTGGTACAAGTGTTATTAGTCATCATATATAACTAGAAAGATGTTTAAAGGTATTTATGCTATAAAATGATGGTTGTAGCCTTTTTAGGGGGGGTCACAAAAACACTTTAATGAGCATATAATATGATTTTTAAGTAATGGTAAGCATAAACGTTTGTAAGGTTGTAATAATGAGACTAATTAAAGAGATGTGTTAACGATGAAATATTATATGCTTTGATATATACTGAATTTTAAATTCAATCACTTTTAAAAATACAGTAATATTACATTTTCATGCAATATTACAGGTGGTCTGAGATGGAAATAGTTAAAAGATTTTTACACATATTCGAATCCTAGTAACAAACAATTTGTTATGCAATTAAAATTGGGCAAGCACATGGCTGAATTCTGAAGTAATCAAATTGTCAATATTTGTAAGCAAAAAGCAGGAAAAAAAGGTAAATCACTGAGGTCACTTCCACAGACCCTAAACATTTAGGTAAAATAAAAGGTCTTATAAAAGTTGAGCAGAAATGTAGTAAACTCTGCAATACAATTATTAATCTGCAGAGATCCCAAGTACAACTATGGCATTAGCATTAATTTAGGAACAGATAATATTACTCTTGGCTTATTAAACGAATGCCATTTGTGTATTCATGCCCAACTGACAATAGCCAATCATGTACCATAACAACTTGCAGTCCTTCCCCACCCTAGTAATTAGGGTTTGCACATAGCATTGCATAAAATGTTACATGGAAGCATTCTTGTCATCTGTAGAGTTGCATTTATCAAGCTTTGCTGAGTACTAACTCTAGACGCACAATTACTATGAAACTGTATAACTGGATTTAGAGAATCTGAAAAGCAGTTTAAAAAATACTTTGTTAATAGCTATGTGTGCTTTTGTGGGTGGAGTATAATACAGTACTACAATAATGCCAAGAAAATGAGAAGTTGAAATAGTTAATAGTATATTCAAAGTAAAATACATTACCAAAAATAGCAGAAAGTTTACTTTTTTCAAATCTCAGATGCATGACCTAAGCAAAACATGTAGCAACTAAACTGAGTAATACGTAACTGAATATACTGTATCTAGTATAATGGATATCCCCAGAAAGCAATTAGAATAATACACTACCAATTTGAAGCCCCATTGCAGCCCTATGAGTCATTCTTACTCAGAGCCTGAAATATCCCCTGAGACTAGCAGCATTAGGAGTTTACAAGTAACCGAGTTCACCCTTGCTCTGAGATAATGTGACTTCAATCACATAAGTAGGGGGGATGACTAGGCACTGTATCATATTCACATTAGAGCCACATAGGAACTTCTCATGCAGAAGAAATTAAAAATGTTCTGTTATATTTGATTTTAGGCTAAATGCTTTTATTTATTATTTTTGTCATATTATGCAGGTGAGCTGTTCTGCCCTTCTTTCTCTATATGGACTAAGATAGCAAGCATGATAAACTAATTTGTAGGAGATTGCCATTCTGCTGCACTAATACAGTCATCCCGTGTTCTACTTTAGGCCATAGCAGATGTCCTATGTGATACTTTTAATTTATTTTTTATAATTAGAGTTCTAGGAATATGTGATTTTTACCTTTACTGTTAGGTAATATTATAGTAAAAACTGAAGTAATCTAGAATCAGTGTTACCTACATAAATACAGAAAATGAAACAATTAATATCCCACAACAAAAACAGACAATCACATCTCTCAATAATCCAGATTTTTGCAGAATGTTCAGATTTTTGCCTTATAACTTTAGCGTGTTCCACAAAAATATATGGTTTTCTGACAAATCACTGCAATGATCTGAGGAATAAAATCATTAAATAATGGCATAGATTTGAGTTCCAGACTTCATATCCTACAGAAAATGTACATTAACACAACCCCTGCTATTCTAGCAACGTTCTAAGTTTATAAGAGAAATATTTAAAATCTGTCCCTATTTTTGGGCCTTTGTCCCTCCATTATTTAAGGCTTTGTCCAGATTTTTGGGCTAAGAGGTTAAGAGTCATGCAATACACGTATACGTGCTGGTGAAAAAAAAATAAATACATTTTCACATATCATTCTCTGAAAAGTGCTTATATGGTAGTCTGCATGTGTCTAGAAAACCTATACAATAAGAGAAGACATGGCTAAATGTATATGCTGTTTTAAAATAGTGCAAAGCATATTAATGTGTCTGAGGATAGAAGAAAAGGGAAATTAGATTCTAGATAAAAAGCTGAACTTTTCCTGAAAGTAATAAATGCTGAAATACTTAAATTGCTGTGCAGTACAGTAGCCAGGCATGGAATAGGGCTAGCCCAGGGCAAGCCTAGGGAGCAGGGGTCCAGGGGTGCTTTTCAGTATATTATTTGTAGGTAGGACCAGGGGGGGATGGGCCAGGTGTGGTGGGGGGCATCGTGGAGCCCTTTTGCCTAGGGCACCAGTTGACCTAGGGCCATTCCTGACAGTAGCACAAGTCAAGCCTTTTGGATAATCATTCACAGACATTACAACTATCTGTACAGAAATCCCTCGGTAGAGGCAGAATGCTTGTAGACTCTGAGATAGAAGTAAACATTTCTAACTATGCACTAAGGCTGTGTTACTTTGGATAAAATGACAAACTTACCAAGAGATTTATGGACAACATATATGGCAAAAGCATGCAAAACAGATAGTTTTGTAAGGAAAATGTAACTCCAAATCACTCATTAAACAAATGAGCATCAGTGGAAGCAGCAGCCAAATGCATCCTGGAAAGGCAGAAGAAATAATTCTTCATTTATTAACACAATATCTTTCTTAATGCCTTTACTTCTGGACATTTTCAAGAAGAATGTGCCTCCATAATTGACTGTTTCAGGAAATGTTCTTCCTATACATAAAGTGATATCTCTAAAAAATATATTTTGTCATAGTCAATGAATTTTCATGAAATTCTAGTGGCATACATCTCTATAAATCTCCTTCTTGCTTTAGAGGCATTGAAATAGTTGGAGGTTAACTTTTAATGACAAAACAAAATAGAAATGAACATACCCCAAACTCATAAACATAGTAAACAGTTGCATACAGCAGCTGTTTACACTGTGTTTAGCCCACAATCATGTTTCATAATTCATAAATGTGAATCAGGGTGCTGACATGAAGATGCACAATGCTTATGAATCATACACAGTTGTGCACAGGGGGCAGCTGAGTAGTACACATACACACCTATATCAATTATCTTTTAATCAAACCGCAGCAAAACCTTTGGTCATTAACATGCAGTCGTTACGGATTCATGCTTTTTATTCCACTAGTCACTAATTGTGATTGCTTTTCAAGCAATGTCCATGTGTCTTATTAAACGGACAATTTCTAAAATAAGGGAATGACTGAAGAAGTACGAAGCGGACAGCATGTGTTACTACTGCTGCCTTAACTACTATCGTCAGTTCCGTTTTAGATTTATTGTGGCATTTAAGAAAGCTTTGGCAGATCTGAGCATGCACAAGAAAAGAAAAGTTATTTATTTGGCTGCTGTAGTACATGTTTTCCCTCTACTGGGTGGACTTGGAATACCATGTACATTTAGCAGCCCACTCTTACCCACTGTGGAGTGCTGCCATATACTGTCCTTAACTGCCATGGGCAACAGTAATACATACAAATATGCAGCTCATTATCTCTTGACGACTTTGGTGCAGCAATGTTGCTATAGGAGCATGCAATGTGGTTGTGGTAGCAGGTTTGACTGTGGCTGTGGTAACAGTTTTGACTGTACCACAGTGGCTGGTGTAACAGACAACTCTTCACCATCACACAATGGTATTTATCATTTTTTTTCCTACTATCATCTCTGATTTTCATGCTTGGTACTGAAATGCTAAGCAACACACCAGCATGCACAGATGTATGCCCAGAGCTTTTAGGAAGTCATCAGTACAAACTCCCTAGACCAGGATTTCCATACCACAACCAGGAGCAATAAAATACTGGAATTTGTCCTTAGCAATATAGAATACTTTTTTCCCCTCAAAAATCTTTATTATAATTTATGAATAGACACCAAAAAAAAAAAAAAAACACGCCAACAATTGGATAGACATCATTGTATAGCAGATATTAGTAGGTACCAAAAAATACTATAATATTGACAAAACTATGTATAAATGTACTATTTACCTAGCTATACAAAGCAGACATTTGAACTTATATTCACTAGTCTTTAAAAAACATTTAATAAAAGATAGAGTCCCTCGTTGAAAAGAGTAATGAGGTAGATAGATAACCTATGGATTAGTTATAAAAGTGAGTCCAATTCCTCAACAAATTGAAATAAGTATCATTCTTTTACTGAAATAAAAGATCCAAAAGTGAGTTCCAATAATCTAAAAAGGGCCGATATAGTTTTTGGCTATGCATTAAGTATTTATGTGCAGTAATGTGCTTGATTGACATTTGTTTAAACCCCTTCCAGAAGAGTTGGGATCTTTCCTTCCAATTTAAAGTAATGTAGAGTTTAATTAAGGAAAAATGGTAATAAGTATATATATTTGCAACTTCGTCAAGCCTGGAGGAGAGATATGTAGAATACTGAATTCTGAGGAGAGTGTTGATTTCTCATAGGCCATTTTTTGTAATCTGATTTTTAGAGAGTACCAAAGTTTGAAGGATCATTTACAGCTCCAAAAAATATGTAGAATATCCACCTTTTGATGGCTGGTGTAAGATAAGAGTTGTTCAAAATCTTTAGTTGTGTATATCTCAGTTTTTTTAAAGGGCATTTGTTTTGAAGTTATTTGAATGGATCAGATTTTTTGGTTAAGTGTAACTACTGGATTTAAGTCAGTCCAATAATTGGAAATGAGGACTTTGTTTTGATATTGGCTTGATAAAATAAGTTTGTATGTGTTTGAAATCATTTTTCTTTTTCATTGAAAGTGCCTTCCAAAGAGTTTTACATACATTTATGTCATTATCATTAAGCTTAGAGTCTTTCAAGATACTGGAATTCATTTTCCTGATTTTTATCAAGATAATAGTGTAGTTTTTAGGAAGGTTAAGGGCCATTCTCAAATTTGTGATAGAATGGTTTCTAAAGATGTAAAAATCTAGTAAGCATTTCTTTTAAAAGAGGAAAGTTATTAAGGTTAAGCATTCTGTTAAGTTTAAGTTTCGGGTTAAGGTGTAGTAGTTGTAGGATAGTGAAGGCCCTGGAAAGATTTAAGCAATGATGAGTTTTTGGAAATTAGTTATTTTGTTCTATAAAGTTATATGTAGCTTGATATTTTTTAGGTTCTCCTTGTTAAGGAAAGCAAGGGCTTTAGAATTGAAACTGATGCTTTTAACATAATTATATAGGAGTTTAGTGCAACATGGCACCCGATTATCTTGACTTGGATTATAATCAGAAAAAGCCACAATTCTGCTAGAGTTAATATTGTCACAGTAAAGTTTAAAGTCTGGGGGGTCTAGCCCTCCTTGATTCTTAAGGTATATCAGTTTTGTGTATGCATTTCTAATCGATTTAGGTGACCATATAAATTTGGAATGGGAGGAGTATAGAGTCCTAAAGAATTTATTGTGCACTATTATATCTGACACATTAAATATATATATAACAATCTTGGTAAGATGTTCATCTTAACAATGGCCACTTTTGATAGAAAAGAAAGTTGAAGTTTATTCCATCTAATGAGATCTTGCTGTACTGTTGAGTGAAGTTTGGTAATATTGCTTTGACAGCATAATTTGGATTTTGCCTGAAAGTTTATACCTAAATACTGCAGGGAATAATTTAATATAGAGCAGTTTTATTCCCCAAACAATTGTAACTTATTCCCTGGTCAAATCAGACCACAACACAAACACACTTGCTATAATAATGAAGCCTGAAACATCTTCAAATGCCTCGATATTCAGAGAATATGCAAAGGCAAATACACTAAAAGTGACTGACCCGGCTAAATTCAAAAGCTCCGTCCATCTTGATAACCCCATGCTTAGCCAGAATCATTTACTGCCAAATTCTAGGTACATATAAATAGCTTTAATAGATGCATCTGTCCTCCTTGGAAAAAAATACCAAATTCAAAAATAGATGTTCAAAACCATTTCAAACTCTAGTATCAGAGATGAGCTCTTCCAGGTAAACATTAGTCATTATGCAACTTGTCAAATAGGAAAGTGGCTTACAAATGAAAACTAGTTATGGTGGGCAGCTGTATCTCCTCTAAAAAACCTGTCACTAGCAGTATACTCCAGGGTTCAGTTGTCGGGCCATGGGATTTATAATAAAAGAAGAAAAAAAATCAATTGCACGAAAAATCTAATTTTCAAGATGCCAAAAACACTCTTAGTAAACTAAATAAGGAAACCTGGGCACTGATCAAGTTAACCAAAGCCAGATATCAGATAAAAGTGCCCATACAGATGAAGGATAACAACAAAGTCTTTAATTATTTTAAAATTCTTAGCACTGTGTAGAGCTAATAATAGTAAATGATGTCTCATAATCAGACCCAGGGGACATAGGCAATCTTTTAGCAGACAAATTTAGCTAAAACTTTCTCTCCATCACCCATCTTCTAAGAGCAAGTTCTCACTGCACTATCTAAGGACAAGAACATTACATCTATGGGGCCAGATAACATACCAGGCTACCTTTAGGTCAGCCTAAAACATGATTTGTCTAACCCAGTGATTGCGAACCTTTTGGGATCGATGTGTCAAAAATTCAAAAAATGCCTATCATGACTCTGCTGGCATGTCACCCACCCCCCACCGATCAAAAGAGAAACAATTCTTTATATGTTCATTTATTTAAAAAATAAAGTTGAATCGTGTGCTGCTATGTGTTATAAGTAAAAGAAAAATCAGTGACTTACAATAGGGAAAACAATATGCACACTGATAACTGTACTTAAAATAGTGCATCAAAAAATTAACCTACTTTGAATAGTAATTTTGAATTGAACTGAAAAAACATATGGAACACATTGAATTTGATTTGATTAACATCAATTAATACTTTTTTTATTGCTTAGTTTTAATAAATAAGTGCAGGGTCACATATTTCTTGTATTTTTGTTCATTCACTTTATTTGGTACCTCGGGTATTGGTGAATGCTGGTGTGTCACACAAAATATTGTGGCGTGTCACCTTTGACATGTGTGTCATAGGTTCTCCATCACTGGTTTAACCCCTAAAGAAGCTATTTGATATTAGCCTCAAAACATTCTTTTGTTCAGGATGAATAGAGGACAGCAGCAGTCATTCTCTTGCTCAAAGGTGGGGCTTCAATGGACCCAGGTAATTATAGACCCATAAACCTGACCAATCTCATCTGTAATGCTATGGAATGCATCACTGCAGAATAAATAAATAAGGATAATAGGTCATCCACAGACTCTCAAACCAACCAATTTCAGTGTCATCAATAACATGCTCTTCCCACTTTTCCTGGTCGACTTCAAAAAAGTTAATGTCTGACTGCGTCTGACACACTGGTATTATAGACAAGCTCTTACACTCACTATGTAAATAATTGAATAGCATGTTGGATCACAATTAGAAACCAGGAGATTAAGGTGGACAGTTCTACCTCCCCAAAATAGCTGTCACTAATGGTGTATCCAAGAGTTCAGTCCTTATAGGTTCATAGACAAATACTAGGCTACCAGTTTGCAGACTATTGCAAGCCTAGCCAATAACCAGAGGTTAGACTCAAACCCTTTATGTCCTATCTGTGAGATAAAGACTTTAACCATTATGCCAAACCCTCCCCCTTGAGAACTCCTTTTTGGCATTTACTTCTTGGAGGTTAAAGCTAATGTTAAAGGATTGGAGCTGACTAATTTGCAGATGACTGCAAACCTAGTTCCATTAGAAACTCCACCAAGATCCTCAGACTGGATCTGTACCATGCAAACAGCTGGCATCAAAACTACAGACTCAAATTAAGTGCCAAGAACTGTATAACGACGTTCCTAAGTGAGCATAACTCCCTTTGTAACTATCACATTAGCAACACAAACCTAAAAATTGATCCCTTAGTTAGAGATCTGGGAGTCTATATTGTCAATGAGCTGTCCTTTGATCACAGCTTGTATCTAAAGGCATTCCATCCAGATCTACTAATGTGATCATCTCACTGTACTCCGTACTCATTAGGCCAATTATTCAGGATAATGCCCCTTTTGGTGCATGTCTCTCAAACACTTGTTGCAAATGGAATGACCATAATACTTTCTCACATAAAAATCAATGGTCTAAACTGCAAAAGCTATGCAGACCATTATAAAGTCTTGCCCTTCTCAGCATCATAAAGACTATTCAGAGGCAACCTTTGCTTCGCATATAGAGAGCATCAACAAATACCTTTCTGTCTGACTATTACACATTTGGAAGTCCAATGGTATCATAAAAACTCGCTCACGATATCTTGGTCTGTTTTTCAAAACGAAACAGAACATGTTGGAGGGATATGTTTATATCACTGAGAGTACCACTTCTATGGAACCAGCTTATTTTCTGCATATGGAAAAGTGCTTCTCTTACTCAATGCAAATATAATTTTGATGAATGTATGAATGACCACAAATTTATTCCCAGCTTAGCACCCCTGATCTTCATAGGTAGGGGAAACATGTAAATGTCCCAATATACCCTTGCTCAGCCCATCTCTGAATTATTCAGATGCAAAATATAAGGGTGAAGACTACCACGGAAATGTAAGGCTAGGATTCTTATGATCCTTAGAAATCTATAGCCTAGTAAATACCTATGAATCTTGTTCTTTTTCAGTTCTAATAATTCTTGTTATGCACTTCTGGTCTTGTAATTTGACAGTTGGAACCAGCCTATACACAGTGACTATCATATTTCTGAATCATTAGTTTAGGAGGGGTAATGTACTTAGGTTCTCCGTGCGTGGAGTACTGAGGCTACATAATAGGGCAAGAATGCATACAAGACTTACTGCATTGTGTAGCAGCTTTCAAGAATCATTTCTGGGTTTAGCACATGTTTTATATGTATACTAGCCCTACACAAAGGATTTTAAGTCATAACATTGTATAATGAAGTATTCCATATTTATAGGGAAAATTATCCTTCTATGCCTCGTAGTATAAAAACAATATACATTTGTTCTTGCTCTTTTTGATAAAGATCATGCGCCACATTCAATAACACCTACACTAAGTGTACACAATATGTATTCAAGAACATCCCTACTACATTTTTGTGCTTTCTAGTCACTCAGAAAGATTACATTAAGTGTATGTGTAGCCTACACATTTCGGTAACCTTTATGAATCCCTGTCGATATTTAATGCAGCAGGAAAACCAGTAGGAAAACTAAAATTAGGAGGAAGAAGGTGTGACTTATGCCTGTGTTGTCTGTTCACTCAGAACATTGTACACTTAGTATAGGAGATATTGAATACTGGGGTATATTATAAATGTGTAAAGCAAGCAGGGTGGCAAGTGACTGGTGGCTTGTATGATAAAAACATTACAGTATTCTGTGTAACAGATAAAATTGATCTGTTTATCATACCATTTAAAATTATGCATATTTCATCCCCCCCACACACATCAATTCCTAGTTTGATTATCACACAATAAGAGGAGGTGTGATTGTCACAGCTGTCCACAAATAATAATTAAGTTAAATGTTAAAAACTGTCAAGAGTGGATGATATGTCAGCAATTTAACAGAGCTGAAAAAACACAGCCATTGAGGTTTACATCTGAGATTCAAAAAATTATTTTGGAACTTACAGGTCAATATGGTATATTGCTGTTTCTCTGATGCGCAAGGCGTTTAATCACACATCATCTTAATTATGTCCTGAATTTCTTACCTTTTAGAATCAGGCTGGATATCCTGCCAGCTAGGTTACAGAGTATGGCACCTGTAACACAACCGCTGTAAATTCCCACAAGGATCAGTCCTGGGGCTAGACCTGTTCAGTCTTTATATATCTGATCTATATACTGAATACTTGTTCATGTGAAATGAATATCTTGCAACAGTGATGTCACCCATCATTTTCAGCATGTGCTGGTCTCTGCCTGTCCAGCACTTTACTTAGATCAGTTTTAGGGTATGGGTGCTTAGTATTTAGTGTGGGCACATGTTTCAAATGAACGGAGACATTAAAATGGAAAAAAAAAATCCAAAGATCTGTGAGCTGAAAATATGGTAATGGTTTGAAATTTCAGTTGAACAAGTACCAAAACATGGAGACTGAATTGCCGAAAACAGTCATTAAGTCTGAGATGGCCATTTCCTGGAATATTCCCTTTTCCCCAATGTATGGTGATCTCAAAGTTAGTATCTATAAGTTTGGGGGGATTGTCACCCACATCAGTGGGCTTGTTATCTGTAAAAAAGTTTAATTAAAGGAGAGTGTGATATCTGAGATTCACTCTTGTCATGGAGTTTCTCTCTTTTTTTTCTTTGTGTTGGTACTTGGCATTTTGAGTTCAACATTTCAGTAGGGAGCAGGGAATATATATATAATCGAGGAGCAAAATTATCATTGATTTTCTCTACAATTGACACATTCATGTTTGCCTCGCTAGGTTTTACCAAAAATAAAAAAAGATTAAATAACATTTTATAGGAAAAGAGTACACATCCTTGCTGACTGGAAGTGGGTTATTGGTTAAAGTTGAACAATAACATGAAAACTTCTGAAATAAGAGCCAATAAATATTTTAGTGATAAATGGGATCCTTTAACTTCATCGCTAGGCATTTAGACCATGTTCTTGCATGTATATATGATCTGATTTACCCAAATTAGATGTGAATGCTACAATTTTTACTGAACATTTTGGAAAAGTTGCGGTGTCAGTTCAAATAACCATTCTCCTATCATTTTAATTCTGCCTACTGAGAACCATGTGTCTGTTTTTAGCTTTTATTATAATATTTTTAGGAAAGACATTCGACTATTCCGACTATTCATATTTTCCACTATTACCAAACAAATGCGTCACCTCTTTCTTTTTTCATTTGACCTCCCATCTCTGTCAATCCATCAAATCCTGTATGTTTTCCTTATTTTCTGAGAATTTTATTTCTTTTTCTACCCTGTTTTTCCTCATACTCATTGATTATAGTGTTTTTTTATCTTAATTCTCTATTTCTTTTTCTGCCAAAATAAAAACCTTTCAGCTTTTCTGCTTAAATGTCATGCACTATTCTAATATTCATAAAATGGCCTCATACTTTCATGATCTACCCACAACTTAATTTATTTCTTCTCTTATTATACCTGTATCTGCTATGTTTCCTGTCAATTTCCTAGTCCCTTTTTAATTTCAGTATCATTTAATATAAATTGTTCTGTTCCCAAACTCTGGCCCATACCACCATATGATCAGAAAAAGCCCACGTCCAATGTGCATTCTTTTACTTCTGATAGTAGTGCATAATCAGTTTATTTTCTTCTACTATCTCTTCTGTAAGTAAACAGACTTTCTTTTCCTAACCTTAAGTATCGCAGATTCATCACATTACTACACATTCATATATTCTGCTTTACGTTTCCAACCTTTTTTATTATGTTACAGTTAAACTTTTCTACAATTGCTTCCATATTCACTGTCCCATTTTTTTGTAATTTTTCACTCTTATCTGTCCTTTTACTGTAATCACATATGCATATGTCACAATAAGTCTATATACCCTTCCTCTGCCTCTCACATCTGCAACTTTCAAAATACTACAGTCTGTCAGCAAAATGATTCACTTTTTACTATGCATTTTATTTCTTATTATATGTTTTCTTGAATTCCTGTTTTTTTAATTTTCTGAATTTCATAATATTGTGAGTTATAAAAACTATACCTTAAATGCAAACAAAATTATCAATATTTCTATATTCAACAAATCCGCCAGTGTAGTTAAAGTTTTGATTGTAATATAGTCAAAGTCAGAATCTGCATATAACTATTCATAATTCACTCATATTTGGTGCTGGAAAACAACTTTATAGTGTTTGAAGGTCAGTTATTTAGACAGTTCTATGGTTTCCTTGGGTGCTTCTTGTTTCCCAACTTTTACTAATATTATTATGGCATACTAGGAAGAAAATTTTGCTTTTTCCTCACAATATAGGCAATGTTGGCCCTTGTCTGGAAGGTTTTTGGATGACATTGTAATTTTTTATTTATTTATTTATTTATTTCCAGTTTGATGACCAGGGAGGTCCACTGGGCTCAGGGAGCCTGTTTTCAGTGGAGGCCAGGGTAGAAAAGCTCCACATTACATAGTTTACTTACAAAAAATGTCCACATTACATATTTTAGTTACAGATACAATTGTAGTAAAGAAGACACAATTACATTTTCATTTCATGCCAGAGAAACATGCCTAAAATCTTTGGTTACATAGTACAATTTTGTTATTTACAATATGTACATTTATGCTAGGTTAGCTTGAAGTCAGAGTTAGTCAGGAGTTTAAGGGGTGGAATGATTATTAGGTAAGGGGGGGTGCAGTTGCATCTCCTGTTAGTTCCTTAGTGAAGAAGGAAGAGAATTAAAGTAGAATCGTCTGCATATTCTACAATTTGGGTGTTGGGTAAGGCTTTATGAAAGTCATTAATAAAGATGTTGAATAGCATTGGAACGAGTATGGATCCCTGGGGTATCCCAGTGGGGGTAGCAAGGAAGGGTGAGATGCCTTTTACCCATTTTACAGCTTGAGACCTGTCCAAAAGGTAGCTGGAGAACCAGGATAAGGTATTCTGGGTGAGATTAAGATTAGAAAGATGGTTTAGGAGGTGGGTATGGGAGATGGTATCAAATGCTTTGGACAGATCCAGTAGAACTGTTGATACTATTTTTCCAAAGTCATGGGCAAGATTTATTGTGTGTAAGAAGGAGAGAAGGGCAGTGATGGTACTATGGCCAGGTCGGAAGCCGTGTTGGGTAGGAGTGATTAGTTGGTTATTGGCTAGGAATGGCAGAAGCTGAAGGTGGATGCATTTTTTTAGAAGTTTAGTGATTGGGGAGAGGATAACTATGGGGCCGAAGTTTGAGATGCTATTGTTTTTGCCTCCTTTATGGAGAGGAAAATGAAGGCAGCATGCCATTATTTGGGCTCATAAGATTCCAGCATGGATCTATTGATCAAGACGCTAATGGGGAGAGTGATAGCATCTGCAGCTATTTTTTAGGAAGGAGGATGGGATATTGTCAGGGACATTGGAGCATGGTTTTAGTTTAGAGAATAATTTCTTTATGTGGGAGGTTGAGATGGGTTTAATCTCAAATATAGGAGGAGGATGTGTAGGGGTGAGGAAGATTGGATAGGTTGAGGGGAAGGGTTATTGTTGGGGAAGGTCTTGGTCAGTTGCGCTATGGAGTTGGTGAAGAAGGAATTGAATAGAGTGGCTATTTCAGGATCAGATTTGCTGGTGTCAGGACAGGGGTTGCTTTTGTACCTGGGTTGAGAAGAGAATTAATGGAATTCCAGAACTGTTAGGGTTTTTTTGATTGGTTAGACTGAAGTTTAATATAGTAAGGCTTTTTGTCTCTGAAGACTTGTTTTTTAGCAAGATTGCATAGTTGTTTGTATTTAAGTAAAATTTCAGGCTGCTTGTATTGATGGTATGCTTTCCAGGTTTTATCTCTTTGTAGCATAGGTTTTTGGGTATCTTTGGTTAGCCATGGGGCATTCTTGGTTTTTACTCTTTTTGTTCTTATTGGTACTAGGGAGGTTAGGACATTTAAGAAGGCTGAGTTGAAAAATTCTACGGCATTGTCTAGTGGAAGAGTTTTTAGGGGGTTCCAGTTTGTTTTAGAGTCAGAGAAAGTAGTGGGGTTAAAGTTTGTAAGGTTACATGTGTGAATATACTGGTGTAGGTAAGGAGAGGAGAGGGTAGCTCGGTAGGTGAAAGCCAGGAAGTGGTCTCCTATAGGGTCAGGTGTTATGCCAGATTTTATGACTTTATTAGGATAGGATACTAGGATCTAGTCTAGTGTGGTACCCGGGGGATTTGTTTTGTTAGGCCTGGTGATGGAGTTAGTTGGGTGTAATTGATTAGACTGATGGATATAGTGGGAATAGGGTTATTGATTTTATTCCAATCGATATTTACATCTCCAAGTATGAAGGTCTTTAGCTTAATATTGGTAGAGGTCCAGAGGACAATTTCCTCAAGACTAGTGGTGGTGTTATTACCAGGGGGGATGTAGAGGGAAATTATACAAATGCTTTTGTGGTTATTTATTTTTAGTAGGCCTATTACTAGTTCTGCAGTGTTGAATAGAGGGATAGGATTGGGGTAGGTAGTGATGGATAGCTGGTTAGAGTAGATTAAGGCTACCCCACCACCTTTTCTGTTTAAGCAGTCATGTCTGAGGGACTGGAATTCAGGACGGAGGATTTTAGAGTCACTAATATGTGGTTTTAGCCAGTAAATTCTTTTGGACTGATACTGTAGATAAACTTAAGGAATTTTATAAATTTTTACATTCCACAACTGAATTTTTAGAATTCACTATAAATTGGTCCTGTGATGAAAATTATTTAGACACCTTAATTATCACAAACAGAAAACAACTAAGTTTTGAGTGAAGTTTGTACAGGAAACCAACTTACTCTCATTCTGTATTACAGTTTAGTAGTTGGCACCCCATCACCAAAAAAGTCTTTGGTCAAAGGTCAATGTGTGCATTTATTGAGAATGGTATCTCAAGACAGTATGTTTAGTATTGAAAGTGATGCACTAGAAACAGTCTTTGAAATATCAGGTTTCCCTTTATTATTTATTGAAAGATATCCAAAATGAAGTAGCATCTAAAAGAGAAAATGGGGACTTTGCACCACTACTGCTGATTATATTGATATTAAGGCTATTATTTATAAAAATTGCAGTATTTTTACTACTAATCAGGATTTTTCAAAAATGGTTGATGTTCCTAAGGCAATATACATGAAGAACACCAGCTTTTAGGCCCTTTTAGAAAGTAATAGGGATCCAGGTTTTTCTGGATTAATGGCTAAGTGTAGGCATTGTGGCCAATGCAAGATCATCATGGAGGGATCCACGTTCACTATTCAGGGGGTATTCAGGGGTATGGGGTGATCAATCTTAGGCATAAATTTTATTGCCACAGTAAGGGTGTGGTATATGTAGCACAGTGTCAGCAATGTCCCAGTTTTTATACTATGAAATGATCAAATTTACTGACATTTGTGCGATATAAATAAAAAAGATGAGCACAGTGCATTATATAGACACCCTAGTGCCAAAATCAACCATAGTTTTAAGTTTTATGCCATCAATCAAGTGGACTGTGGGTCTCGTCGGGGACCAATGAATGATGTCCTTGAGCTTTATGGAGTTAAAATGGCAACTTAGAACTAATTCCTCTGTGGAACCAGGACTTAATGATGTAGCAGCTATGTCCAGTATACTAAGACTAAAAGCAAGTAGTTTTCTGTAGCTCAATTAGTTATATACATATAAATATATATATATATATACATATAAATATATGCATATACCAGATTTTAAAGATGTGGAATATTTTTATTTTATATATTTATATATATATATATATATATATATATATATATATATATATATATATATATATATATATATATATATATATATATATATATATATATATATTTTTAGGAGCTATAAATGCATTTTGAATCTCAGTCTCAATTGTGTGTTATATTTATGAATGGTATTGTTATGAATGGTATTTTACTAATAAGTGAAAGTTTTCTTTTACTTTCTTTATTGTTAGGTAATGTTTTTATGAGTACTGTATTTAGATATATTTATATACTAATTATACTAGTATTTTACTAAGTTACATTTCTTACTTCTTTGAGGATTAATTGTAATTAATTTGTTAAATGATCACATGATTCCCATTAGGTTATAAGGCATGGCAGTTTGTGTGTTTTTTTAGTTCTGATGAAGTCCAGTCATTCGTATGAAAGTGCTTAACTTTGTCCAAAAAAGTGAGTTTCTTTTATCTGCACCAACTATGATTTTAATATTCAAAAATATACAGATGACCATTTTATGAGTGCAGTGATATATTCTGGGGTAGAAGCAATATAGATATTACTACACAGGCAGATTTATAATACACTTACCAGTTGGGTGCATGCCTCTCAGCACAATTGATGTGCAATAATATTTGGAAAGCACACATCACATCATGTGTTATTGCTTTCATTTATCTATTTTAGATATTTCCTTATTTAAAGGTTCATAGGATATTTCTAGGCTAATGGCTTAAAGCTCTTATATGCCTAGCCAATATAACCCAATTTTACCCCAAATAGGGTCCCTAGAGGACAAGAATATGGCATGGACCTGTGATTATGTCTCGAGTATTTTAGAGTGTCCCTATACATTAAGGACACAAACACTTGCCAGTCCTCATCCACTGATTCAAAATGCATTTAAAGAGGTTCAGGGAAGGGCTGTTCTTAATGTGGATAGGAACCTTTCTGAAGAAGGGGCAATCTCCGAGACACATATGTCTCTCCAGCATGTTTTGTTTGAGTGAGTGACTAAGTTTAGATCCTTAGATCGGTGACCCTCATGCTGTTTGACTTGTTGATGTGTAGCAGCTCCATCAGGGCTGGATTTGTGAGTGCCTTGTAGGTCAGGCATAGGTCACCCCTTACTAGCTGGTAGGAGACAGAGTAAATGGATAGGACTTTTAGTCTATATGCATAGGACATGGTTTTTACACCCTGTACTTACTTTGTGAGGAACCTCTGAGGTCACTCCAGCTGTAAGTGCTTAGTCAAGTACATGACACATGGCATGTTGTAATTGATTATTGGTCTAATGAGGGATGAGGACAGTGGGACTATATTTTTTTGGATCTGAATGCCATACCTTTACATATAAGTTGTGCCATATAGAAGGACCACCTTTCCACTGTGGACACATGGTGGTCAAAGTTCAGACTACTATCTATCTGTGTAGCTAGATCTTTACCCTCTGAATCTACTCTTAGGGGTGTACTAGTGATTATGTAATTTGCAGGGATATTTGAATCCCCAAAGGGTATGATTAGGCATGTTTCACATTTTCTTCTAAGCCATGGTTCTGGCACCAATCGTTTGTCTGATCTAGACCCTTCTACATTATTGGGAAATTCAATGATTGCTTCCTGCTTGCAGTCATTGGAAAGCTTTCTCATCTACAAGCCATCCATAGTAGCCTTGACATCAGAGAAGTATATTCTGAGCAGAAGTGGTCCTAACACAGAGCCCTGTGTCACACCACTATAACTGTCCTTTTGCTGGATCTGGATTCACCCACTTTAGCCATATGCGCCCTGTACATGTACCAAATCACTATTCAACTAGAGTGTAGGGATTTATGCCTAGTTTTGTGAGTTTGTATATAATACCTAAGTATGGAATTATGTCAAATGCCTTGGCCAGGTTGAGGTAGGCAGTATATATTGTTTTTCCCTCATACATGGCCTTTGTGACTTTCTCAAAAAAATAAAAATCAGATTCAGTAGTCATGCTCTGCCCTTGATAAAACCAAATTGGACTGGATTCAGTGTTTGGAGGTTTCCTATGTCATTATTTATCAGGTCCATGATCATTATTTCCATGGTCTTACGTACAAGACTAGACAAACTTATGAGCCTGTAATTTCTCAGGTCAGTAGATGGTCCCCCTTTACACAGACAAATGAATGTTGCTATCCTCCACTCTACAGTCATTCCAGAAGTCGGGGTAAAGCAGAGATCCTAATGAGCATGATAAGTCCTGATTTAAGCTGTTTAAGAGGCAACCTAGAATATCATCAGGTCCTGCTGAAGCTGCATTTTTAGCTTTAGAGAGTGCAGTGACAACCTGTTCTTTGTTGATAAATGCAGTGGAGTGGAGAAGAGTATTCCTTGGGGGAGAACTGGGAGTGATGGGGAGGTGAAATATGAACTGACTGTGTCAGCTAGCAGATTTGCTATGTCTTCCAGCTCAGTACAGGTGATACCTTCTACAATTAATTCTTCACATTGTCGGATGCTGCCCTTAAAACTGTTGACATAACTGAAAAATGCCTTATGGTTATCCTTAGCTTTGGAGGCTATTTTTACTTCAAGGTCTGCTTTCAGAGACTTGACTAGTTACTGATTTACTTGTTTAGATGAATGAGAGATGTTTTGCTCTGTTGTGCACATTCCCTCTTACTTCTCAACAGGATTTTCTTTTTTTTTTTTTTTTGCTGTGCAACCTATTAATACCATGTGTATACAAGGGTAGCTTGTTTTTGTAGTTTGATCTGGGTTTATTTTGGTCTGGTACTGCCATTTCTGTGTGGTTGTTTATATAACTGTACAGTGCTTTTGTGTACACCTCTGCATAGATGTCTGTGTTTTCTAGATTTGGGGGAGCTTGGAAATTTGCTACGCCATCTCTTAATAGGTGGCAATTTACCTTCAAGAAGTTTTTGGGGTTAGGTGAGGGACTAATTTTTCCTTTATTTCAAGAGAGACCTCTTTGTGATCTGATCTTATCAGTAAGGACATCACACAAGGGAGGGGGGGGTTGATATTCAAAAGCCTAGAGGTGACAGTTGAAGACTATCCCCGGAAAAGCAGTATGGTTGGTCAACTATGCATTCCCAGACTGACAAGTATTGGACCCTTTGTAGTGACACCAGTAGCTATGCCAATTATCAAAGTCGATCACTTTCTACTGGTGTTGTCGCATCATCCTTGCAGACAGAAGAATGCTAGGCTCATACCTGCATCTGACACATATTCTGAGAGCTCAAACATCTCTCTTCATATAGTCCAAGGAGGCACATCTCAAGTCATTCCTGCCCACATGGACCATGACTGAGATGTGCATGTGTAAATCTGTGTCAGTCAGCGAGATGATGTTTTGTAGATGAGATGCTATATTTGTTTCATTGACAGCTTCAGTAACTGTGCTCCTATAGATATGCAGTTGCTTCTGTCCAACAAATCTCAGTTGTAAAGCAATTTTAGAAAAAAGCTAAGTTACCCAACATAATTATATGAAGGTTCCACTATGTCTTGATGAAACTATTCAAGCTGAAACTTAAACTGGATAGCTTACTATACAAAGCTTTAAATGGATGAATAAAGTACTCTTTCTGCATGATGGCAAGCCCTTCTCCCCTTGTATGGGATGTTTCACCATTATTTATGTACACCTTAGTGGCACAATGGAGCCACTTGTAAAACTAAATAATGCCAAAAATGTTAAACATGTTGAAGCCCTCCCAGCATAGAAATATAAACTACACTGGCAGCAATTCTCTTTCAAGCAATCAATATGATGAATACTACTGAATATTGTGTTATGAGATCAGACCTCATTCACTTTCCACCAGAACAACTGTAGACAATCTTTGTCTGTACTGAGACAGCAGTTATTCATGACAAACTGCTCTTCTTTGTGTATTCTGAATAAACTGCCAGCATGGAGTTTAGGAAGAATACTGATCCTGCAAATTTGTTATGATGAGGACTGTAGATTACAAGAATATATTGTCCATGCCATTTCTATGCATTATGTCATCTCAGTTGCATTACGTCTATGGATATCACCTCTCTTCCTTTGTTTGAGAAACAGTAGCCTACAGACTCATCTAGTATCACTGCCATGTGCTGATGCTTGGCGAAATGAGATAAATCTGGTTTGCCAACAACCAACTGTTCATAGAGAGAACACCTACTCAGACTGTGACTAAAGGTAAGAACCTGCCTGCTATAAAAGTTGCATAACTGTTTATTCATTGATAACCTTTCCAAAAGTAATTCGCGTAAGGCAGAATGTGCAAAGTGGCAATGCTCTAAAGGTGGTGTTCCCCCATCTTAGACACCATGACATCAGAACTGGTTAGAAATAATTGGGGTTACAGGATTATCCCTGAGAGATGGTTTACGTAGCTTTAAATACATTAAAAATATAATTTTGACTTTGATGCAACATGGACATTTTGTCTTTTTCAATTGCTCTTGACATAGCTAGTATACATACTAGATGACAATTACGTTAACAATAGGAGTAAGAGCTTTACAGCCAGGTGGATAAAGTAATAAAACTCTCCCTTTCTCTACATCTGGCTGTTCAATTGTCCCTGAAATACAAGATAATGCCTTTAAAATGCAACATTTTTAGCAGTCATTAAGCTTCCCTCTTTTCTGCCATACTTTTTTATAAGAGAGCGATCAATCACAAATTGCTAAGTCAAACGTCAAAGTAAAAACAGGCATATACAATTCAGTCAATAAGTTATGGAGGTTTAGTAATTATCAGCTAAGGACAACATGTTCCATTTATTTTATTAATTGGGAGACATTTTTTCAGACTTCAGGATACTGTCCAAAGATATTTGAGAAATGAGACAAATTTAGATCTTTATGGCATATTAAATTATTTCTTCATACCTTTAAAATCTTTGCCAGTTAATATCTGCTGGTGTCATTTTTTATTTCTAAATTCTGTTTGACACCAGCAAAAGCATCTAGATGACTGCAGTGGCATAACCCTTGTTACATCCAGTTGGTACATAACTAAAAGCTTTTGAAAAGTGGTTTAAGATCATGGTGAGACAGGTCTATATTCATTCATTCTTATAAATTCTCGCTGACATTTGCAAAGGATTTCTGTCATTTAGAATGATAACACATAACTCTGTCAAACTCAACATAACTAAATGTGTCTGCAACTTAGTTACAAAACAGGCTTCTGGGGAGCCATTTACATTGCAGACTGCAGTGAGATGTCTTTCCTTGACTAAAAGTGAGAGAAGAGAGAGAGTGTGTGCCTCTCTCTCTCTCTCTCTCTCTCTTACAAACACACACACACACACACACACACACACACACACACACACGCGCTTGCACACTGTGCATGCCTGTCACATTTGCTTGATGTGTTTGATTAACAGTAGATATTCAGCATGACTCTCAAAGACACAATGACATCATGTTCATGCACAGCTGGACCTACTGAATTAATAACATTCAGTAAATTAACAGTTGATGTGTATGTTGCAGAATCATGTGTTGGTACTTTTCTTGGGATTATATGCCCACCTTCATCCCTTTCTTGTTACCTAGGTCTTGAAATGTGCACCGACGCAGCTCTTTTCATTGAGAGCAGCTTAATTTTGCAGCTAACAGCAGGTTTACAAACTGAACCTAGTGGCAGCCCTGACAGTATCAGGAATGGAGGGGGAACAGATTACATAAACAGAGATTTACCCGTATGTGATTGTTGTTGAAACTAACATTGTAATAACTATGCCCACTCCAGAACCCACCTGTAGTGACAGAGCTTCCTGTATGCTGTCCATGCTCCTAGTGTTTGTCCAGTCAGTTATATGGCTGTATTATAGCACTGCCATAGAATAGCTATTTCTGAAACCTTTTATATTTAATTTTAAAAGTCATATATCTAAATCTTCTTGCAATATACTGCTTGATTTAAGATTTTCTATGCATTTACAATTGCTTAAAAGCAATTTGTGTTGCTTTTGTCCAACAAATTTGTAGTCAGAATGAAAGCTTCAGAATACATAGCAGGGTTTGTAGATGTATTGTTCGTCTTGCAATATTACATCCCATACACTTACAGAACAAAAGCAGGGTTTTACATGACTCCTCAGATTACCAATTCACCTACTGATGTGTTTTTGAATACAGCAGTCTTTAATGAACAAGTATGTATTATTCAACCTTTACAGTATACTCACAAATTTGATGTTACTAGTCATTGTCGGTATGCATGTCCTCCCTGCGGTCGAGTGGCATTCGAAAGACATGCGTGAATGGGTGTGCCTTTGTTGAAGGTTGGGCATCGGGCTGGCACTTCTGCACCATAAAAAGCTACTGCCAATTATTAGCCGACCGGAATTCCGCTGTGGCGACCACTAACTGGGAAAAGCCGAAAGAACAACATTCATTGTAGTATGATATGTTTATATATAAAACAGACCTCTCTCCTTTTGATGCCAAAACCAAATGCACTAAAAATAAAACCCAATAGGCTAATAAGAATTCCAACTGTAAAACTACCATGCCATAAGCTGAAAACCTAGCTACACTATTTCTGCGTGGCAGCACTAACACATTTAACAATTTTTGTTTTGGATGTTGCTTTTTTCTTCTGTAAATGCATTGCAGCTGTCTAATGTTTTACTGTTATACTGTTAGATCTATATATGCATGTATATTCTTTCCCAGGTGTTGCATGCAAATGGATATTAGCTAGTAGAACTAACCCAGTCAACAATAATATATTTGTCTGTCTATCTATCTGTATCTTTATTTATTCTAAGTCATGACTAAGCAAATGCATTGAAATTGTCTGCTTATCTGGATATTTGTGTCAACGGTCAATACAGGTGACTAGACTTTTGAGGAAGACGTGCAGAAGTGAGATCTGCTATTCTGCTTTAGGTCTTAGGAGTCTCTATCTTATTTTCATGTAAACAATAGGAAAACTTTCAACAAAAGAAGCCATCTCAACACATTATCAGGATTTACTATCAAAATATTTTATCTATCAAGCAAATTTTAAAGTAAATTGTCTAAATAAGATATAGCAAATTAAGGTCTATAAGAGCTCTCAGGACTTGCAAGAGAATTAAAAATGTACATGATGAAGCAGTTTGAAAAACTGCCCTTAAATCAAACAAATTATGGAAAAATATTAAGTACTTCCTCAGTTATCTCAGGATTAATTGCACTACTGAGAGTATTAAAAGTTTCAAAGTTTCATGTTATTTTAGCAGATATTAAAAATACTTTATTAGCGGAAAGAAATTGCTGCAAAAGTTTAGTTGCCTGAGAGGAAATGGAAAATAATTTATCTTTCATAAAAAATAACAAGTGAAGGTGAGTACATAATACATATTATCTAGACTTTGAAAGTGACATTGATATATCTTTACAAGAAACAGCTTAAGTCTATAAGATACTGAACACAAAAGCCACATCTAAAACAAACTGTATTATATTAAGAGAAATCCCAGAAACTCATATGCATAAGCTACTGGTGCAGACATTACAGGGATTTCTAAACAGTGCAGGGGGAGTGGTATTATCAGGCTCATATGTTATTAAAAGCGTGAATAAAATTCATGCATCCACTGTAAATGACAGCACCCCAATAAGGTTGAGTTACATACCATTATTTATTTATTTAACATTTGTTGACTGGGAAAGTCCAACTAGGATAGAATCTATTTTCAGCAGAGGCCCATGGAGAAATGCTCCAGATATGTCTTTGGAATGTGGGAGGAAACCGGAGTACCCAGAGGAAACCCATGTGAACACAGGGAGGACATGCAGACTCTGCACAGAAGGCACCCAGGCAGAGAATCGAACTGGACAACTTCTTGCTGTGAGGTGACAACTTTAACCGCTGCACCACTGCACCGCCCAATCACATTACAGAATTTTCAGGACAAATGAAAAGTAATGAGATATATTAAGAACCATGTGGGCTCTATATTGAAATGACGAGTTTCAGAAAACTGAGATTCAAAATACTGCAACTAAAACATTAAAACATTACATTGATGCAGATACCAAAAGCATTTTAAAACACCACACAAAGTTCATTAAACAACATGCTCCAAGTAGATTTCACATCTCTGCAGCTTTTAAATGTGACTATCTGCACTCCACACAGACACACACATACCTCTGCAATTATACTAACTTGGACCCCTTGTTTGGGTCTTCCCAGCACCCAAACCTCTAATCAGTCTAAGGTTATCTGTGCCAACTTCAGAGCTTCATCTTTTTACACCATAAAGCAAGGCTAGAAATTAGGGATGTCATTATTCAATGTGTTAAAAATCCAGTAATTTCTGGGATATGCAGTAAGGGAGGATAACTTAATTCTCAAGTCCATAGTTGCACTAATCAATTACTAAGAAACTGGGAAAGTGAATTGAAAGTTCATATTCTAAAATACATTGTGAGGCTTTAATGTATTAGTGGGTTAGATGATGTGATTGTAATCATGTGACTTTTCGGGGGGGTGTTCATTTAAGTTTTGGTTTGTAATGAACTAGTGATCTGAAGATATCTGTTTTAAGACAAAGAGCTAAACCATTGATAAATGTTTTTTAGGGGTGAATGTCTTTGTTTGGAGTCTTTTTGAGTTCTTGGTTCCCTTCTTGACTATTAACCTGCTCAACTATACTCACCATTGCTTCAGAACTTTGTCTACCATAAACCAAACTTCCCAAATAGTACAGCCACCTAAACGAAAGGCAGTAAAGAGTGCATTGAATTATAACAAAAGAATGGTAAAATCTTCAGCAAACATCATCTCATAGAAATATAAAAAAAAAAAAACACACTATAGTTCTTCCCCTGAGGTGGCGCTGAGAGCAAAGAATGGCATTCTGCTGCTTAAACAGTTGCAGACAGACAGAAGAACGCACACCTCACACATACGTAACATCCTTCCCAAATCCTGTCACTCTCATTTTTAATCGGCAATCGATCTTATTTGAATTACTTGCAAGGTTTTACTTATATTAGTAGGCCACCTGACGTCAACTGTCATAACTGGCAAAATATTAAAAGCACACAATTAGTTCAGACCTTGTAATAACCAAGTGAAAAAAAGACTTCATACACTTGAGCCAAATCATCACCCGCTCATAAGGCTGCATTCCTGTAATTAACCATACTATGTTTTAACCCCAGTTTCCACAACAGTTCTGCTTAATTTCAGTGTTTATTCTTTTCTTAAGTACAGAGTATTTTAATTCTAAGGTGGGGCATTAATTTGTGGTTTAGCTGATCATCTGTTGTTGTTAATTACAAACATACAGTTCTTGACAAAAAGTGATTTAGCTTCAAGCAACTGCTTTATGACCGGTCAATGAGTCACAGATAAAGGGTCTCTACCACCTCAGTCATCAGTCCTCATTTCATGCCTTTTCTCTTGAATTTTCCTCCTGAAAAATGGGAATAAATCCTGGATTTCTCTATTAGCAAATTTTGATGAAAACTGGCTCAGGTCAAGCTTGTTCTAGGCATCCCAGGGCTTCCTCAGTTGTTGTGAGCATTACTGACCCCCAACCCCATAAACACATGAACTCCCAGATGTGTTGTGCAGAGCAGTTTTAATCTCTCAATTACTGGCAAATTTTAGTAGCGGGCTGGAAGGCAACTCTATAATGTCTTGTATGTGAGGAATGATCGCAAACGTATCATACAGTACACAAGCATCTCCAATCTTTATAAATTTACCAGGCGGCCACAGAATATACATAATTTTGTCCTTTAAGGCAAATGCAACAAATATCACTAGACATCCTCACCCTTAACTGCTGAAGGATATATATCGTGTGTGCTTTTTCAATGTGAATCTCATCACCTTGGAATTTTGTCCATACCTTAAGTTGTTTCCTTATACACTGCAAGCAATCTGTTCCTCCTTTTTCATGGAATCTTGAAAATTGGAGGTTTTTATGTGTGCCCCCCATCATCTACATATGTTAATTCATTGACAGTGAGCCTGCTCAGTGCTTCACATTCCAGATATCAGTGTGCACAAGAGTGAGATGGTCAGAATGTGACAGGAGTACTTACACTGTATCACAGATCTCACTACCTACATTCTCAGTGTATGATGACAGTCTGGAATTTGTCTTTTGAATCTCAGCAAGAATATAATGGTGGTTACTCTCCCTAGTTGTGATGAATTCATCAGGGTTTTTATGACTGGACTGGCAGAAGATTTACATCTGGTATAGTTGATTTGGCCAGATTTTTTGAAAATGAGCCACTTTCCTCTTCAGCTATCCTAGTACATCTTTTTAATCACTTAAAAACTGTTTGCTTCTGTTGTTTAATCTGCTATTAGACACAATATAACCCTTAAGTTTAAGCAAAGAGTGGAGAGTTTGGGAACAGAGAGTGCTATTCTGCCCTCATCTTAACCAAATGTCATCTGACAGTACTGTTAGTTATTTATATTGAGTGTAGCAATTATCACCTGTTTAGTGATATATTAGGTTTAATATTTTCATAACATATTTATTTTTCTACTGTTTACCCTTTTCCCAATTGTTCTTGCATCTCTTCACATGTTTCTTCACTTTCTATGTTTCCACTGAATCTGTCCGTAACACTAAATAGATATGTTCACAGATTCTTACTAAGCTTACAGACAAATGAAAGCATCAAAAAACTCAGCCACATCACCCAGTATTGGTAGGAACCCCATTAAGTAGACTTTCTCAACATGTTACCTGTGAACATTTTCAGTTTTCAAACCTTCTCCCTTGCTTATGCAGTACACTGTTTTTATATGATTATAATTTCCCAGGCTTATTGTTTTCTTCATGAAACATTATTACCATTATTTTTTAAATTCTATCTTCTACAACAACAGTATTTGATTCAATGACATTTTGTACGTTTTATTCTGACTGACCTTGAAAAGCCGCAGACCTTTTCCTTTCTCACACTTCAACAATACAGCTTGTGACAGATTCAGTTTGATTTCCTTGATTCAGGGAAAACATGGTTTCAGACTCGTTTTTGTTCTACTATTACTTCTTTACAGGACAGGCCATGATGTCTCCTCTTTTTACATTTCATACACACTACCATATCATTTTTTATGTCTGACCTCTCCCTCCTACACACACATTTCGCATCTTATTTTCAAACATTCATTAATTGAATATCCTGCTTTTCCAAAGAAGTGACAGCTGTTGAGATTGTCATAATAAAGGATGGGCCTCTTAAGCCTCAAAGCATTACAGTGGTATGAAGGTATCATAACATTTCATATATTACAGAAAACTCATAGAGCACAGACTATCAATGCAAAATGCATTTGTATCTCTTATTTTCTACTGAAAAATGTTTTGCACTATACTCAAGACAACAGCACCCTAACTAATTTCTCTGTGAATCTTGCAGATCTAAACTATATAAACTGCATACTTTTCATTTTTTATTTCACTGTCCCTTATAAATTATGTTGGTCAGACCTCCATCTTGGATGTATCTTACTAAACATCAAACAATTAGAAAGACCCAAAGGTCCCTAACAAAAAAAAAAAACATAGGCCTAAGGTCACTGAGCTACCAAGACAGGCTGGAAGCTCTCTCTATTCATTGCCTTTTAGATTTTTGAGGCAAGATCTGTCTTGCTTACTATGTTATTAGTGAAATAATTGTCTTAGGCCTCGTGTTTCTCTGCAAGTCCAATATTGCCACCAATGTTATAATTTGAGACCTAAATCTTCACCAACAAAAAATAAAACTTTGAGGATGGACATTTTTTTATAACCCACTGCCTCCCAAACCTCTGGAATAAACTTTCCATACATGTTAAGCAGTGCATCTCACTATCTTCAAATCATAAACTAAATGACCGGATGGGTATCCACACATTTATTCCAGGATTGGCTAGAATGGCCCTCCTGGAGAAGAGAGATGCAGCCTGTGAGGGGGTATTGGTCAGGCAAGTAATGGTCATGAGACCCATTGGCCTTGGAAGGAATATGTGTCAGTTTATTCTATGACTCTGTGAATCTTGTATTAATACCAAAGTACTGTTATCTTGTACTGGATACAGGGAGCTTTATCAGAAAGGTCTAAAAATTCCTGTGCATTACAAACAAAAAATATTTAGTTTCTAATATTGCATCATAAAATGTAATTTACTTGTTTGATTATTATTATACTAAAAGGTTATTAATGGCTACTGAAATTATTAAAAAAAATATGACATTAATCCCACAAACACATTTTATGGCATATTATATATAGCCTGGATAAAATAAGAGATATACATGTTATTGTTATTGGGCAACATAAGAATCTATATTTTTTTCTATATTACTATTATAGGGGTAAAGGTGAAGTTAAACCACTTTTATCAAAATTAACTAACCATAAATTCAGATACTAAGGTAAATGATACATTTTGGGAATATTTATCAAACAAGTTGATATGATGCCTACAAAGATAATTATAGAGAGTTAGTATTACAATCAAGAAGTTTTACTACCTCTAGTATTTATTGGAGAATTTTTATATTGAAATATATAAACAGAACATTTATCACACCATACAAGTTTAGAAAAATATATAAATAAAATAATTCAACTTGATGGAGAGGTAAACAACAATTATAAGGTAATTTATATTTTATTACAAATGTGACAAAATTAAGAACTACTGTAAATATTTTTGAGATTTTTTTCAAGCATTATGGTATGGTAAATGTATTGTATCTAATTCTTTGATTTTAATCATGCTTCTACTCCTGTTTATATTAAATCAAAGGATTAACTATTATTAAGGTCTTTACTTGCAATAGCAAGAGAAGTTACTTCCTTGAATTAAAAAAAGACTTAGCACCTAGTTTTAAAGAGTTTTTGAATTTAGCCACTGTGTTTTGTCAGAGAGAAATTATAATTACATATTTAAGATCAAAAGAGAAAATAAACCATTCTGAGTGTTGGCTTAATTTGAAACAACTATTAGAAAATTATAATGTTGGTTGACAGTGTCAGAAATAGATACACATTTTTTATTCCATATTAAGAACAGAAATTCAAGCCACAGTGGTACGGCGGTAATGTTGTTACCTCACAGCAAGAGGTTTGATTCTCGGCTTGGCTTGGGAGTGCCTTCTGTGTGAGGTCTGCATGTCCTCCCAGCGGTTGGGTAGCATTCAAAAGACATGCGTGCGTAAATGGGTCGTGCCTTCATTGAAGGTTGGGCATCGAGCTGACACCTCGGCCTTTCGTAAAAATCTACTGACAATCATTAGCGGACCGGAGTTCCATTGTGGTGACCCCTTACCGGGAAAAAGCCGAAATACAAACAACAACATTAAGGACAGCAATTCAGTTTTTAATATAACCTGTTATATTCATTTTATTATACTCTCTAAATATTTTCTTCACTGTTTTTTTTTTATTTCTTGTGTTTTTGAAAATAAAGTTAAAAAGTTTTATTTCCAAAATTAATTACAGCCGTGATTTGAACCACCAGTAACACCGTTCATTTAAGCAGTTAAATCTAATCATGTCTGTCTGATGTTTGCTCACTTAAAAATGAAGTGTAGCACATTCATTCTAGCTTTTCTGATGAATGTCCTCTACCTTTCACCTCTTCTACATATGAAACTGCTTTTCATATTTTCCTTTTTTTAAAACACTAAATTACCCCTGTCTTTTTAACAGCACCTGAGTGCTCTTGGGGTGAATTCTGATTTCAGCAAAAAGCTCAAGGACAAAAGATCAGCCAGATTTAGCTTTGTTACTATTGTGCATGTCCACACAACCTCATTCCATAAACTTCTTGGATTCCTGTAATGCTCAGTTCATATTTTCCACTAGTGAACCCAAGGATATGTTCGCATCATCATCCCATTTCAGACAATCTCTTCATTTCATTCTCAAGCAGATCTCCTAGCTACAGTTCAACAAAATTAACTTCAGTATAATCCATATTTGTAATCTGAATTAATATGAACATCTGTGTTAATTTAAATATCTGAATTCTATATATCTATCATCAGATCTCTAGCATTTTCTTCCTTCTTTGTCTCCGTGTTCTATAACAGGAAAAGGAAGCTCTCAAAAAAGTTGGGACTATAAACTGTACCATATGGGCTCTAGTTTTGGCAAAGCATGTGCATCCTATGCTATTCCTACTATTTTCTTATTCTAGATGCTGATTTTTTTTTTAATGATCACAAGTATGAAATTGGTAACTGCAAAAATAGTCTGATTCACTCAAAAACAAGGAACTCAAAAGCTTGATGTTGCACCATTAAATTGTTTTCTCCACTGCTATGAAAGTCTCCTTGGACTACATCATCACTGAATTTTGCTCTATTCTACATTTGTATTTGCACTTTTGCTGTTGTGATGATTACACATATGGTCCTTAGAATTCCAACATACACACTATGAACAGGGCACAAGGTCATTTTGCTAATGACTTGTGATATTCCTAATTAAACCTGAACAAAAACCAATGAACATGATGTGAATTTCATTTTTAAGGAGTTGTCGAAAACTGTAGCACTTTAAATTGTCCACTTATTTATCACAATGCGGTATTTATGTGATTTTGGGGTATGTAAGATGAATTCGGCATTTCCCAAAATGCATCAGTGAATATTCACTGTTGAATTTAACTCCTTCCCATGGGTGATCATACTATATAACTCTACTTTACCTGTTTAGTAAACTTCATTAGCATTGAAAATGTTTTTAGTTGCATGATAATCACTTTATCTATAGGTTACCATTATAAGCCCCATTTTTAGAAGAGGTGGGAAAATTATATATCTTAGTAAGCGTGATACAGATAAATTCTTATTCCATGACTCTTTCCAAGACCATTTTGGTACTTTGACATGGAGATCATACGAAGAACCTTAAACCAATATTTCCTTACACCTCAGAAAGTGTCTTGCATGTTTGACTTATTTACTGATTGTGTTGTCATTGCAAAGGGGATACCATGGACACATGGAGGGCATACGTTTTGGTTATGCGATTAGTTTTTAGAGCTTGGAAAGATGTAGAGAAAGTTGTTCATTTGTTGTTACTGACCTACATGAAGCACACCAGGGGTATAGAAGCATGGAGAAAAAATATTCACTAGTGTGTCTGTCTTGGCATGATTTCAAAATAAGACTTTTTTAACCATACCTTAAAAGTATCACCGATAATTTGAAAGTATTTTTGTCACAGCACTGGAGAAATGGCATCTTGAGAACTTCACTGCAGTGTAAATGTAGTTTTTTTCAAATAAAGAATGGGGGAGACAGAGATTTATTGGCTTAAATCTCAAATAGCATTAGAAGGTGATTCATGACACACAATAATCCTGACCAAGTTCTTTCGACTTCATGTAAGTAGGATTGATGCTGGCAAGACGTAATGGGTGTCAACAACGACCACAATACTGATAGTGTTTTAGTGGTCTTCGTGCCTTCAAGATATTGACATGCAGTCAAAAGGAGGCCTAGCTTCAAAAAATTTAAGTTATAGTTATAACTACTCTTAGTCAAATTTTGTAAATCACTGTAATTTATTCAAGTCTTAGCTAAAGATCATAATCCGTTTTTCAAATATAATAACATAATTTTACTTCTCTATGCTTGTTGTTTCCTCATCCTTTTCTGTGAGAATACAGGATACTTTTTCATTGTTATTATCTGAATAACTGCCATTTGTATACTGAAAAATCTACTCTAATGCAAAATGTATGCTGTGCTTTTACAAGGCCCATCAGCCACATTATTTTTATTGAACTGAACAGATCTATACATAGCTGGATGGCACATGCATGAGAACATTTATGAGCAGCACTGAAAATCCCTCACATTTTTTTTCTTGCACAAAGGAGGTAAACATCAATATTTATCCTCCTCCTTCTACAAATTTGTACATTATTAAGAATGCCAAACAGTCAACCACACTACAGTTACCAACTACGGTCATGTCATCCTTTCCTATTTTGGTACATTACTGATTCTTCTCATCAACTGCGGTAGTGGTGTGGCGGTAGTGTTGTCACCTCACAGCAAGACGTTGTCACGTTCGATTCTCAGCTAGAGCGCCTTCTGTGTGGAGGCATGTGTGAATGGGCATGCCTTCGTTGAAGGTTGTGCATCAGGACTGGTAACTCGGCACGTAAAAATCTACTACCAAACATTAGCGGACCGTATTTCCGCTGTGGCGACCCCTAACCGGGATAAGCCGAAAGTCTTCTCATGGTCTTCTCTTGAAGCTATATTATTACTACTTATTCTAATACTGATTTAGATTTTATTCCATTGTGCACACTTAATGGACGTTATTTGCAGTGTAGATAATCTGTAGGAAGCAAATAACTAATACCTAACTATGTAATTCCCCCCAATTAAACTATTTAACATAATATTTAATTAACTTCTACCCTTTTACAAGACCGCACTTTATAACAAGCCATTATTAAAATAAGTTACCTAAAATCAGACTGCCCACTCAATATATTTAACTGCTTAAACTATGAAATTAAATGTCAAATATTTATAAGCCAGTTCTTCATTTTTATTACAGATTTCAACACTTATTAAAATCATTCAGATCAATTCATTATCATAGCTTCAGTACAGCAAAACTTGTCACCCATTCCTCAAAGAAGATAACACTTCTGATCATGAAATGTGAGTCCTTCTTGATTCATCTGTCAAAACAATTCTTTTTTTGAGAATATTGTTTTCATCACAACCTCAATACTTTAATTTTTATATTTCATTTTCTGTATTTAAAATTATATAAACTATGCTGTATGCTCTATTATTTGTTTCATCTTTTTTGAAGCTTTTTTCCATGCGCCTCCCTTGAAAAGAAGTTTCAACCCTATCTGCCTATACTTTGAATAAGTGTAAAATAAAATGAAAATAAAAAAGTATACTCTTGTACACCTGGTTGAATTTTACCCAGGTGTTAATATAACAAAAATGAAGCTTGTTTCTGATACATGCATGTCAAGATTGTCTCATCTTCTAGTTTGCAGATTTCATCATGGGCTTAATGTGTTATCGTCTATACAATGATGTATCCCTATGCATGAATGGTTATAGCTTACCAAATACTCCTATAACTTATTTTCAATATAAAGTTATGAAATTTAAACAGAAGCAACACCCTTTTTAGCACCTTTACTTAGAAGTTTTATATCTTAATCATTTACGGCTAAACTCCATCACATGGAAACACCTGGTGTGAACTGGAGTAGAAAGTAAACAAAGAAAGAAAACAACCTCAGCAAATTCTCAGTAAGAGACTAATTTCACATTGTTCTAGAGAAAAGACAATCTGTCCTAGAACTGATTTTTTTTTTTAGTTTCAAATAATGTTATGAGCCAGAGAAGAATCTTCCATATTTCTAAGAAATATAAAACGCTATTGTATTAAATTTATGCATTCAAATTAAACTACTTTTTAGAGATAAGTAGTGGTGTTTTAAGCTTAAATTTTACTTAAATAAAAGAAAACAAACAACATAATACATAATTTAACAAATCATCAACCATTTCCCAAATGACAGTGAAGACAGGTGTTGGATTTGATCCAAGATAAATACCCTAAATTGAAACAATAACAGAGATTTTTATCAGCCAGGCATCTTGTAAAAGGAAAACCAGACTGTTTTAATATGAATGCAGACAACCAAATTGAGGGGGTGGGGGGGACTGCTGCATAGTGGATGAAGGTTATATGTCCTCTTCTTTTGTTCATTTTAAAGTCTGACATTAAGGGCTTGTGTGCATTTATGTGAAATTAAATGGAATATTTATTCTCTCATGTTGTGCTAGTTATACTGTGGATGAAAGCGACTTGCATCTTGTAGTATTAAGGGCTGGGGTACTGTTCATTTCTGTGAAAACATAACAGTTATTCTGTGGTATAAAGGTATCTAAATGTGCTGTGGATGAAAACAATGTGCCACTTCATTTCCCCAGTTCAGATCCTGGTATTGTGAATTTGTGCAAAATAAATTGAAACATTTATTCCCTTTTCTGTGAGCTTGCTGAGCTATGGATGAAAGTAACGTGACCTCTTCATTTCCTAGTATGTGTATGAATACTAGAATTTTTATTCGTTTTTTTTTTTTTTTTTTGAGGGGGTGTCTTGCTGTTCTGTCAGTGAAAGTAACTTGCCTTTTCCATTTGCTCAGTTTAATGTCTAGGAATAGAGGTAGTGTTCATTTATGTGAACCAAACTGAAATATTTACACTCTCTTGGGAAAGGATCAGATGTGCAGCAGTCAAACACAACGTGCCCTCTTTGTTTGCTCTGTTTATAATTGGCATTATAGACTAGTTTGCATTTGTGTAAAATAAACTGGAATTTTTACTCTGGTCTATCTTTATGTGAAATAAATTAGAACCTGTCTTTGATTCTGCACAAAAGTGTTGTCTTTACCTAACATTTTTGTTCTGTAACTTACATATATGTTGTTTGCCTAGCTTACAGACTGGCTTTATAGGACTAGTGCATGTCTGTGTGAAATTAGCTAGTTTACTCTTGGTGCTGATTGTATGAGAATAAATTGAAATTGTACATGATTTTGCAGACTGTCCCTGATTTTTCATCATAATTTTGGTCCATACCTCAAAAGATTTGTGATTTTCTGCCAGCTTATTGAGGACTGCAGTTATTAAATGGAGGAGTGGATTGGCTGTGGTTGAAAGCAAATTATCCTATTGTAATTTGCTCAGTGTATGTTCTGGGTTTACAGGACTTGTGTGCATTTATATAAAATGAACCTTTAATACTTTTTGTGTGGAACTGAGCTGAAACTGCCCCTGATTTTTCAGAATGTCTCTTTCTCATGAAGCTGTGGTTTTCTGACAAATTCGGAGGACTGCATTTACTAAATAATCAGAAATGTTTGAGTTCAGACTTTCTGTTATTCAGAAAATGCATGCTAATGGAAAAACTTATTCCAGCAACTTTAAGTATGCAAGAGCAATTTTTATTTTCTATCTGTTCTATACCCAAACTAATTTCCCATCATCAAGAGCATGTTCTGCCTGCTCAGTCTGGTAGACTTCTTTGAGGGGTTTGCCAAAGCCATGGAGGAAGGTAAGACCTGACCAAAGAATTTGACACAATACTGCACTCTGGTATTATTGATAAACTTGCAAAATTGGGTATAAACCTCTATGTCACCAGATGGATAGCCAAATGGCTCATGGATAGGACACATTAGAGTGGGGGAATCTGCATCCATCAAAATACCAGTTACCCATGGAGTACCACCGGGCTCACTGTTGGGCCCCTTTGTGTTTGAGATATACTCTTCAGATGTCAAGGCAAATGCAGATAGCCTTTGGCTGACCAAGTTTGCTAATGACTATAAGTTTGGGGCAATCACTGACTCCCCAAATGATGTTGATATCCTACAGAAAGGATTAACATAGACTAATGACTGGTGTCAGAGCCATGGCCTCAAGCTAAATCTGAAGAAATGTATAATGATACCCTTTGGGAAATAATATATCCCTGCAAGTTCCAACAATGATAAGCATCTCCCAAGAGTGGACCCAGTAATGAGAGATCTGGTTACTCAGATAGCAATCTAAACATTGACCACCATGTGTCCATGGTGGTGAGGAAATCCTTCTATGTGGCTCAGCTTATAAGTAAGGGCATGGCATCCAGATTTAAGGATGTCATAGTACCACTGTAGGCCCTCATCAGACCAGTAATTGAGTACACTGCACCCTTTGGCATGTACATCTCCAGGCACCTGCAACAGCTAGTGCATCCTCAGAGGTTTCTCATCCAAAAAATACAGGGTATAACCAACATGTTACATGCTGACCATTTAAAAGCCCTATCACTGTATTTATTTATTAAAGGTTGGTAAAACAATTGTGGGTTTAAGTAATATAACCGGAGATATACCTAATAGTAACATAAGAATTTGACCCAAAGAACAGCAGGAAGATTCAATCCCATTATAGAATTATAACCACAAAAAAAGTGAATAAAATCTCATCATACTTAGTATGTTAAACTAAGTGTCAAAGATACTTGTATAGAGTGTTACTTAGCCAATGACCAGGGGGGCCTTTTTAAGCCTTGCCAAGTTTCCCCAAAAGAATAATGATGTCCAAATAGGACATTTGGGGCAGGAATTTATCAGCTATCTCTGTCCATAAGGGACGTGGGTGCCAGGCCCAGTATAAATTTCCTATTCCCCATCCACTGGTCTAGGTTGCACTTAAACTGCGTAACAGATGTACTTAGCTTCACATGCGTGGGAAGCCTGTTCCAAAAGAAGGCCAGACTCTGGGATACACATCTATCTTTCCAGTATGTTTTGTTTAAGTGACAGAAAAAAATAAAGTCACTAGAACTTGTATTTCTGGGACTCTTTGACTTACAAATATGTCAAAGAGTCATAAGTTTTGGGTGTACAGATGCCTTGCAAGCCAGGCATAGGTCACTCCTCAGCAATTTATAGCAGACTGTGTGGAGGGAAAGAGCTTTAAGGTACTCCGTATAAGGCAGGTTTGTTATGTCTTGTATCCTTTTTGTAAGTAACCTCTGAGGTTGCTCTAGTTGCTGTATATGCCTGATCAGGTACATACCAAAGGGAGCATTGTACTCTGATTGGCTTGATAAAGGCAGACTACAGTGGGATAATTATCTCTTTGGACCTAGATGCCATGCCATTTCTTATAAATTGTACAACATAAAATGATTTTCTCACCACTGTGGCCACATGGTGGTTGAAGGTAATGCTACTGTCTAGTTGCGTCCCCAGATCCCTGACCACTGGGTCAACTCTTATGGTAATTAACTGGGATACTTGACTTCCCAAAGGGTACAATTATGCATTTCTTAGCACTGAGTTTAAGACCATGGCTTTGGCACCATTTGTAGTCAGAGATAGTCTTTCTAGAAGAATGCTAGTCTCTGCAGGGGAGTCGATGATAACCCCAGCTTACAATCATATGCAGACTTAGTCAGCCGTAAACCTTCAGCATTTTCTTCCCTTTCAGAGAAATAGATGCCAAAAAGGAGGTGGCCTAGTACTGAGCCCTAGGGGACTCCAATAGTGACTGGCCTCTTGGTGAAGATGGTCTCACCTAGTTTGACTGACTGGATCCTTTTAGTGATCTAGCTGGCTATTCAGCAGATGATAACAAGGGTTTATACTGAAATTAGTGAGTTTGTCTTTAATACCTGAGTGAGGTATTGTATGAAAAGCCTCAGGTATGTCGAGGTAAACTGTGTGCATAGTCTTACATTCATCCAGTGCTTTGGCGTTTCCTCTCAAAAAAGTCCACCAGATTTAATAGGCATGACCTGAACTGTGATGAGTCCAGCATTTGCAGGTTACCTTTGTCCTCATTTATAAGGTCCATGATGATTCTTTGCATTGCCTTACATATGAGGCTGGTAAGACTTATTGGTTTGTAGTTACCCAGATCAGCAGTTGGATTTCCTTCATGCAGGGGAATGAGTGTAGCCATCTTCCATTTCCTGAGCATAAAACCTGACTGAAGGCTCCAGCTGAAAAGTGATTCAAGTGGACCAGAGATGTAATTTTTCATGCTATTTATTAAACATCTCAGGATGTTATTGTGGCCCATTGATGCCATGTTTATGGACTTGGCAAGTGCATTGATGACTTATTTCCTAGTAATGGTTGGGGGCATTGTGGTATGCAGCATTCCCTTTGGACTATCGGGGGAGGGGAGCTGGGGGAGAAACTTGAGCTGAAGATGTCATCCAAAAGCTTGGCAATGGCCTCCAGTTCAGTGTGAGTGATGGCATGGACAATAACCCAACAGAACTAAAACCTGCTCCTCAAGGAAACACAAATCTGTCTGGTGGACCCCCACCATCAACAGGCTTTACAACAAAAGGAAGAAACTGCTGTCCAAGGGTAAAGAGGAACAAATTCCAAATTGGAAAAACTCCCTCCTCAGCTTCAACAATCAAATTTAGATCACTAATGAAAACCTCCAAAGCCAATTATGAATTGAAACTAGCCTCCAAACAAAGGGAAACCACAAAGCCTTCTTAAGTTACGTGAGGAACCTCCATGGCCAAGCCCAAGTTTATTGAAGTAATACTTAACGGTACCATTTACACTCATCCTGTTGACTTAGCCAACCAGCTAGCAGACAGGTTCAGTGCAATCTTCATGCCCCCATCCCACCCAAAGGCCCATTCAACATCCCGATACTTGTCCCACACCTCACATCTCTGTAGTTGAAGTGTTAAAGGGCCACAAAGAAAACAGCTTCTTTGAGACCTGATAATATCCCAGGCTGTATTCTGCACCATCTCCACCAAGAACTAGCTTCGCCATTGAGCACCCTATTCCACCACAGCCTAAGTACAGGCTTCAGTCCAGCAGAGTGGAGAACTGTCATTGTCATCCCCTTGCACAAAGGTGGCGCCATTACTAACCTTGGAAACTATCACCTCATTAGCTTGACAAGTCTGATCTGTAAAGCCATAGAGCGTATTATTATGGGTTTCATAAACAAGGACATAGGCAATCTCCAAGCACTTGACTCCACCCAGTTCGGATTCATCAAGGGCAGATCTTGCCTGTTGGACCTGGTTGAGTTCATTGAGACTGTCACCAAGGGCCTGGATGAGGGCAAAGTCAGTACATACAGCTTACCTTGACTTGGCCGTGGCCTTTGACACAATCCCCCACTCAGGCATCATCAAAAAGCTAACACAACTTGGAGTAAATTCCTATCTCATCAGGTGGGTGGACAACTGGCTCACAAATAGGACCCACAAGGTCAAAATAGGTGCCTCCACCTCTGACAGCAGACCTGTCACTAGTGGTGATCCCCAGGGATCTGTCATAAGAACCCTACTGTTTGGCATCTACTTCTCACAGGTCCAGGCAAAGACAAAAAGCCTGTGGTTGGCCAAGTTTGCAGATGACTGCAAGTTGGGTGCTGTCACTGACTCCTCAAATGATGTTAACATGCTGCAAGAGGGTCTCACAGCAACGAATGACTGGTGCCAAAGTCATGGCCTTAAGTTAAATGCAAAAAAATGTATTATCATACAATTTGGCAAAAACACGGCCTTTGCTGATTACCACATCAACGGCAACCCCCTAAGCACACAACCTTTGGAGAAAGATCTGGATATTCAGACAACAATCTCACATTCAACCATTGTGTAGTGGCAGTGGTCAGAAAAGCATTTTACTTGGTTCATCTCATAAGTAAAGAGATTGCATCCAGAAAAAAGGAGGCTATTACCTCTCTGTACTCCTCCCTCATTAGGCCAATAATTGAGTATAACACCCCGTATTGTATGTACCTTTCCAAACACCTTCACCAACTGGAAAAGCCACAGAAATACCTCACAAAGAGAATCCATGACCTCTAACACCTGTCCTATGTGGACAGGCTCAAATCACTATCACTCTACTCGGTATCATACAGATTGCTGAGAGGTGACCTGTGTCTTGCGTACAAGGCAATATCGGACCCTATCCTACTAGAGATGCTCCATATCCATAAATCTAATGCCTGGTATATTACCCACTTGAAAGGCCTAAATCTAATATGCAACATCAACAAAACCTGCTGGAGAAACAGGTTTGTCTCCCAAAGGCTGCCCCATCTCTGGAATAGACTTCCCATACATGTGAAACAGAGTACCTCGCTAACCCTCTTCAAGCACAACCTTGATGAGTGGATGGGAAACCACACAAATTTGTCCCAGTGGTTCCACTTGTGTCTCTTATTGACAGGGGTGACAGGTGCTGACAGAGGTTTCACTTTTGAGGATAAACTCTCGACTAGGCTTCTAAGGGCCCCAGGGCCATTAGCCTGGTAACTTCCTATGATCCTATGATCCTATTGTTAGGTAGTTCTCTTGAGGTTACAGACATAGCTGTAGAAAGCTTTGTAGTCGTCATTTGCCTGATAAGCTATTTTTTTCTTCAAAGTTAGCATTTGAAGAATTAATTTACTCTCTTAACTGCCTGTTTAGATTGGTCAGGGGGCTTTTGGTATGTGTGGCTTTGTTTCTCCCATGCCTTGTCAAGATTTTGTATCTTTTGTTGTATAACTGACTAATACTGAGATTCCACCTGTGTGGCTTGTCTTTGGAGTTTTCTTTATTCCTAATATGAGTGGGCACAACTCAATCTACATAGCTATCAATATGGCTGTACAGAGACTTTGTAAATGACTAAGTGTATACTATGGTGTTTATTGGGTTTGGGGTGCTTTGAATGTAGCCAAGGTGTTGCTTAGTAGAGAGAGGTAATACCATCTTATGGTCAAATCTGATGAGTGAAGGCATTACATTGGGTTAGGAACTTCACCTCCCTATGTTCATGAGTACAGGCCAAGCATGTTTGTACCGCTGGTAGGAGAATAGACCAACTGTTCTGGGATTTTGGTATTAACAGGAATCTCTTGGCTAGTGTATTAGAAGTGGTATAGGATTCCCAATCTATAGAGGGGGTAGTTGAGATCCCCCATGAATATCACATTGGGTTGAACGGTGAGGGACTCTAATACACTGTGACAGGTTGTATGGGTTTCTTGAGACATACAGTTTGCAAGGATATGGATTGAGACCCTGTTTATAGTGAGTTGCACATGTATGAGATCCAGTGGGTTGTACACTTTAGCTAGACTGGATGTGAGGCCAGTTTAATCTAGACTGAGACTCCCCCACCTTTAGTTCCCTCCTGTGCAGTAGCTGGTCTGAAGGTGTGAAAGTCATTATAACTTTGCACTGCCAGGCTACTCTCACCAACTTTAAACCATGTCTCTGTTACAACATAAATGTCTACACTCTCCAGGGAAAGAAAGGCTTGCAAGGAGGGAAGTTTCTTGTTATGACTTCTAGCATTGAGCGGTAACACCTTCAGATATTCCTTCATAGGTTTAGTTAAATCGGTATGTTTATCAGTTTGGCATTTCCTAAAAAAGGCACTATGGGGGTGGAAGAGGTCTTTTCCAATATCCGAAAGCCAAGAAAGCATAAGTGCACACCATCCCAGGCAAAGCAGTGTGGTCTGTCAACCATGTTTTTCAAGGCCATTAAATATTGTAACCCTTGGACTGACACCAGAAGTCAAACCTGTTGTTAAAATCAATCATTTTCTGTTGGTAATGTGGCATCATATTTGGGGAAGGTAGTATGCTGCTCACTGCTAGGCTCATACATGTCTGACACACATAATCAACAAGATTGATCAGGTCTCACTTCATATAGCCAAGGGAGGTATGTCTCAGGTCATTAACACCCACATGGATTATGCAGAGTCATACTGGTACCTGTGGTTCAATGACCTGAGTGCCTGTGTGACTTTCTGGGTCCTAGCCCCAGAAAGACATCTAACTGTGACTCTCTTCATACTCAGTCTGGTCAGGGGACATCAGTGTGCCTCACTATAAAATCACCAATGACCAGGAAATTTGGCTTTCCTCTGGTTTGCCTTAATGGCTTAGCAGTAGAGGCATTGGA